>NW_021135633.1:68872-289826 GCF_004193835.3 Ostrinia furnacalis | reverse complement strand
GAGTTCAGAGGCACGCGATAGAAAGAGACAACACTTGTAGGTGAATAAAATTGTAGGTACGTAGTGCTGTGCGAGCTGAATTCCACTGTATCGCGTCGTAGCAAGACTCGCATTTATTTAAATCGTCTTGCGGAGTAATCCTTCTGTACCTGTACTATTACTTATTCTGTGCCATTACATAAAAATAGTTTATATGGCTTTATTTTTTTATCCACAACGAGGAAGCTTTTCGCCTGCCTCTCATTTGATGGAAAGTGATAATCAAGCTAAAGGTGGAAGAAAGCTTCACTCGAAATCCTTCACCACAGCAGAACTCTTACTTCCAACGGCCGGTACACACAATAGTGGCATATATATCCCCATATTACACACACCTTATCATCACCCAAAGCTTGCCATATTTTGTAGACCAGTGCAAACCTCTAAAAGCTCCTTGTCCAAGTCCAACCACAATTTTAATCACCGCCATCTAAGATGTAAATGGGCTGTAAAAACTGGTTTGGTCTAAACGACAAAGAGTCTCCATTGTTATTTACTATCAAGTTATGTCAATGACTCTGATCTACTTTATTTTATAATATTATTCTTATAAATTAATGACGAAACTGAAGCGTAGGTAGATAAGGTTATTCTACGTAGGCATTAAAAGAAAAAGCTCCAAATTGAATCAGCAACACGAGCTTAACACGAATCACCTATGTAACATGTACTTACATTGAATTACGCGGGCTCAGGTGTAAAAAAACTTGTAAATCTAATTGAGAACCGACTCTGGAGTACATGAATAAATCAGCATTTTCACCTTTACGCCACCACAGTTACAATTAGTGATCATGTGGCATTAATGAAGTGTATTTAATAAATTCACTAACTTAACTATTTTTTTGTGTAGATAACCTGCAAATAGATCCTAAATCATTAATTTCCTGTTATTGGTATTTTCAAGTCTGTACTAAAGTGATTCACTGTCTATAGCAACTGAGAAAAAACTAGTAGTTATATAAACGGCCATTATACATATTTTAGACAAGTTTAGCGATAGCTGTTAATCTTTTATGCATTGTGTGCATCGGGAAAATGCTAATGATGTAGTATGCATGACACGTTAAACACGTACCTAACTAATGGGTTTAAATTGAAATAATAAATGTAGGCTGTTACGACAACTGAACAAGCTTAATGAAATCATTTGGCGACTTTCCAATAATTAACTAAGTGTGGCAGTAAGTAGCGCGTTTAATTTAAAGATGTCCCTATCTAAATGGTATCTTATGGTTATAATAATGGTTCCAACAATAATGGTGAAATGTTATGAAAATATAAGCTTGATTTCATAAACCAGCACGCAATATTGTTAGCTAGGAGTAACTACTTGCTACTACTAAATAAATCAGTTAAAACAAGGAGCTTGTTTTCATTTAATTTTGTAAAAATATGTTTTGTATACAGCTAATGTTTAAAAATCCAGACCACAACACCAACCCTTTTTTAGAATAAAATATAGGTAAGTGTCAAATACATATAAAACCATTTCCGCGTAAAACGCTATGGATGATTAAAAACTTCATCTGACTAAGATGTTATAGACTTCCTGATACCAAAGTTAACATTTTAACACCTACACATTATACTTAGGTAACTTATTTTTTTATTTCAGTTTGTAACCTTAGTCCTCACCACACTTGACTTGCATTTTGGGTGGACATATTTTCATATGGATAAGTATACATTTTATTGATCAAAACATAATATTTATCTAATGAAAGGTCATTTTCATATTATTATCATATTTTTAGACTATGAACATAATAGCGGCATAATTTGTGTATTAGTTAGGTTTGTCACAGAAGCTTTAGTAAGCACAAGCTTTATACGTCAAGATTTTTAAATAAGCACTTAGATACGGTAAGTGACAGTTAAATCGTTATTAACCATACACGGAGACATTGTTTACAAATAAGTTATTAAGTGGGACTAAATTTTATAATAATACATTAACTTAAAATGACTTAAAAACTAAAATTTAAAAATTACTAATTATAAAAACTTAGCNAGTATTAGGCTACATACTTACTAATTTATGGTTTACTTACAATGTACGGAATATACGTAATTTATGAAATTGTAAAGACTAATAATATTTTTTATTTTATAGCATAAATATTTAATATATTATGTGTCAAAAGTCTAGTTTTATTTATTAAAGTTTTCCAGTATTTACAGCCTCCAAATGAAGGTCGAAAATGTAGACAATATGACTTACGCACGATGTTTCGAATTGGCCACGAACGAATAAAACCTATTGCTGACATTTTTTTTAAACTTGCGTTAATTAATGAAATATCAGTACCTCTAGTAGGAAAAACTTTCGAGTTCGTTTCGTTGCGTATTCAAAGTGTCATCGAAAAATTTTGTATGAAAAATTAAACAGCGCCCCCTATATTATAGCCGCCCTAGGAAACGAAACGAACTCGAAAGTTTTTCCTACTAGAGGTACTGGTACCTAATGGAGATTTTACGCGATACAATTTCAAATGAGTACGTTCAAGAATGTATCTAACATTTTTATGTATATTAGAAAAATAAAATGGAACCGGTCGAATCGCATAGGACGCCGGATTTTATTAGCAAAACACGTGAGTTACATCATCAAGTCTATTTATGAATAAACTTTGTTAATTTCTCTATAGATTAGATATTTTTTAAATAATGCTTATTCTAAAATCGACCACTTGGAACGATATACAGACGCTACCAACCGGGCGATATGGAAACCATTGGGGGATGCCTATATTGCGGCGCTTCTTCTCTGCACTAGCCAAATGTTTGTCTCGAAGTGCTGGTAGGGCAAAAAAATGAGACATGATGTATAGGCTCCGAGCATTTGACGATTTGTTAGTACTAATTAATTAGTCTATACTAATAAAGATAATTTTGATTTTGATTTTTGATTTTTATGTTTTATTATAATAATTATTAAGTGAGCAGAGATCCAAAATTAATTTATCACAACTACACTTGTCTTGTCACTATAATGAGTATTCACTCCCTACTTCAAATTATTTCGTTAATTAAACTATAAAGATAGATAATTATAATTAGGTACCCACTTAAAATCAACAAAGTACATACTTAATCACATGATTTTTTATGGATCAAAACAATATGAGATGCGCATCTAAAATGCAATGAAACTTAATTAATGTGATATGTCTCGTTCTAGTCCTCTCAGCTAGCGCAGAGCCGATAAATGACTGTAATGATCTGAACGTGGACACGAAATTACATAACAGCCAACAATACCGTCTATTGTCCAACTGTAGTATGTTACCGATTGATTTGTCCACGACATGTGCATCCTCATAAAACCAGATTAGACTCTATCTGCACCGCTCATCGATAGAGTTTTATCCTTGTACCAATAACAACAAGATTAAAAATCGAATACTTTATAAATATTATGACTTCAGTTTTTTTTTACTTTACAAAAAACTATTATTAATATACATTTCTATATAAATACATCCGGAATGTGCATTGCTTGTGATACCTATACTTAGACGTTTAGTTTGATTATAATATTTTATTTACGTTATTTATTATTGTCTCACAATTCATCCATTTGGGAGTAAGACTTTATTTACAACTAGCGGCCGCCCGCGACTTCGTACGCGTGGATCCCGTTTTACCCCCTTCATCTATCTTACGCGGTTTAGATTTTTTCATACAAATGTTTTTTCCCGCTAATTCCCGTTCCCGTTGGAATTTCGCAATATCCTGTTGTAACTAAGCTTTAAGTTTACTAAGGTCTAAACAAAATAAAAATATAAACTTATATTACTCAAAAATAAAAGTGTGTCCGTGAGGCAAAGAGGCGAGAATGCTGGCTGCATTTCCTCGCTGAATGGCAATACTAAGCCTTTGTGCAAGGAAAGAGCCAGCATTTAGATTTTCCGAAATTTTAATTAATTTAGGGGAAATGGTCCGAAACAGTAATTTAGCATTCGGTCCCCAAGGTCCGAAGGTCTCGACACCAAAAGGCGCAAATATGTAGTCATTAGAAAGTGACTCATATTTGCGCCGTTTGGCTAACTCAGCCGACTCTGCTGCAGCCCCAGCTTTAGCAACTGATTCCCTGAGGTGGGAAGGGGCTAAAGTATCGACACATGTAGCGTCCCAAACTAAAGCCCGTCCCCGTTCCCAGGGAACCAGAGTGAGACCATCAGGTCTCTTGCCATCATCACGGACCAATCCACGTGGTTCTAACGTGGAAGGAACGTTGATGCTGGCAAGGGCTCTCCTGATGGCGTCGTTGAGAGCAGCGTGTCGGGCGAGACGACCGGCACTTTGCTGGCAACATAGACCGTGGTGACCGAATTGTCTATTTATTTGCAAATAACTAGCGGATAATAGAGTAATCACTTAAGACAGATATATTTAAAATTGCAATAACAACATTATTTTTGTACAAATTAAATACGCTCTACCTAATGAACTGAGATTTTTTAATGCAGAATAAGGCAGGTATTTGACCGCAATCGCACCTGATGTCAAATGAGATGCAGTCTAGCTAGGATGGTACCTAAATGGATCGTGAAAAATAAAAGATGACCTATAAAACATTGGCCGTAATTTACAAAATAAATGTCAAAATCACGAGACAAAGTGATCCGCTCTACTTTTAAAACCCAGAAGGATAACCCTAAAACATGAAAATTTTCGAGAGTATTTTCATAAAATTTTAATATACCTACATTTATGTTATATGTCCTAGGCCATCCACAGTTAGAAGTCGAAGTGGTCGCCATAGCTGAAATCGGTCGGATCCTATCATATATCATCAGGATAACTATATCATCAGCATCATCATCATATTTACTCGTTTACTATCATATGGAGAACTGAATAATAGTAGGTCACCTAAATGTACCTTGATAGAGCAATAATTAAAGAGCGCATGACCGTTACTCAGTGCCCGAGCACAGATCAATACCGAACTACACGTAGTTTATTTATAGAACTATATGAAATTTCTATCTAGACCCAGATCAGGCTGAATGTTGCAAAGAGTTTGCTTTATTTAAAAATATTTTATAGGTTTTTGCGGATTTTCGCGAAGATTTGAAGGTTTTGTTTAACTGAAAACGTGACCTAATTATTGTTAGGTTTTTTTACTGACTTTAAGTATCTGTACTGAAAAAAAGTAACTGACTAATACTCGATCGGCGTCAAATAAATCGCACCTCCCGCGACAAGCACTTTCAAACGTATGCATCCCTACTTTCCATCAATATTGGTACCATTTGAAAGTCTTTTTACCCCAAAACTGGTGTCTTTAGAAAGATCCAGTGTCTCTTCTTAAAGCGACAGGTAGTTACGCTTGAGCCAACTTTTATGCTTAATGGAATAATCACTATCCACCTGTTAAAGAGGACACGTGAGTTAATTATTTGGTTTTATTACTACAAAAATTGGTCTAATTGGTCCCAGAGGTTAGCCCCGAGTGAGGCATTTTTCAAGTCAGATTTATATTATATCCTGCTAATGTTTAAGTATAAAAAAAAATTTTCTTTAAGTTTATTTATTGGGCTTTCACTAACACCAATATTGGTGGTGGGCCACCATGATTGTGACAGAACAAATTTTTTAAAGTTATTGTCGCGAGAGGTGCGATTTTTTTTATGCCGAGTGTATTTTTAAAAATCAATCGACCTTGGTAAAGAGGAAGCAATTTTTGCCTAAAATAGGAAACTATTCATAGAGCAATAAAAATTAAGTTCATCTCCGTTACCGTGGTTATGGGTAACCCCCGATCCCAAGTTTAGTATGGTTTTTTGTAAGTATGTATAATTTTTAATATGCATCAAACATATTGTTTTGTATCATGTTATAATCAATGTAGGATTTACTTCACGTGTGTAATGCACGTACCAACTTGAAACTGGTACCTGAAATTGAGCAGAGAGTTTGTCTACCCTGCGAGCCCGTGGGCACGTGTGAAGAAATAATCTGGTTTTGGAACTTTGTAATGTTACTCAATCATAATAGCGCCTCGGAATAAACGACAGACACCTGCACTCCGCAGTCGTAGTAGGTACATAATAAATAATAAAAATAATATGTAGAAGTCCTAGCAATATTAAGGTGCAGCTTGAAATAGTGTAAACAAGTTCAAAGTAGACTAAATGACCAGATGAGCAAGATGATGTCGTTTTCTTAAATGTAAGATAATGCTCTTAGTATAAATTTGTAAAAAAGGGCATAGGCATACGTACTTACAGCAATGTTTGATATTGTCATATAGCCCTATTAATATGCAGCTCAAGATTGGTTTTCATTAAATATAAACTTAGTCACTGAAGTTACTTGATTTATATGGTTCAGAGTTCTTACAAGAATATTTTAACCCTTTACCTACGGGCCCATGGAAACCAAAGTCGCCTCTCAATACGGGGTATTTTAACCTATAAAATTGTTTGATCCACTTTACATTAAGATATTTTAAAATGTATGAGACTACGGTATTAAAATTCGGAATATTATATTCTGCAACTAATGTAGTTTCATAATTACAAGCGCATTTTACACTTAATTTGCAATTTTATTGTTTTTTTGTCGTCAACCGTGATTTTAGTATTGGCTTTGCTAAAACAACAACATGCCACCCATATTGAGAAGTGACTTTTGACTTGGCAACAATAGGTGCCCATATGTAAGAGGTTAAGTTCTAAGTTAAACAATGACATCAAGTAAAAAAAAAACTATCAGAAAGCAAAAGCATTCAATGACGCCACTTTTTAACATAAATGATAGTTAATGTGGAACTGTCACTTGGTTACAACGACTATTAGTTTTTACCTGGCGTGTTAAATTACATAACATTAATTTATACCTGTAATCGGTGAACACTATACCTTCGTGCATTACTAATGAATTCCTTTAAAGCTTGACTCTACATTTCTTTCGTATTTAAATTCGAGTAGATACTCAAATTACTTAAAATGTAAAGATGCACATTTTTTATTGATAAACTAAAAATGGGTAGTACTATCGCATTTTGCGAGCTTTTCGGGGCATGAGCCTTATTTGGCGCGTCGTCAAAAAACAAAAGGTAGGCGCAGGTCGTAAGTGCAACCAGTGCGCATGCGCCATTATGCGACATGTCGCCGGGGCCGGTGCGAGCTGTATGCGCGTTGACATAACCTTGCTGGCCTGACCAGACGGTGAGTCTCATCTCTATGGATATATAAGAGGCTTACCACGGCCCGCCGTGACACTTGCCGCTACGCATCTCTTCATCCGGTTGGGGCAACAGGCTTCAACATGAATGGTTCAACGTGGATTTTGGTACGTAATATTTTTAATTTCCATAAGAGTTTTTGCCGTGATTTACAGAGTTTTATTGTTCTGTGAAATCGATATTGTTTTAAAAGATCACCGATACCAATATGTCAACCAGCTTTCAAAAGTTTAACACATTTTATACATTTTCGGTAAAACAGTGATGTGCGTTAAAAAATCTTAAGGAGCAGATTAATGTACTTCTTGCCTTTAAATGTAGGCCGTTAACAATCAATTAACAAATGACTCGGTTTAGAAATAAATACTGATAACATACTTAAGTACAGTATATGTATTAGTAGTTCAAACTAGGTAATTAGATACGCACTGCACACTCTTAACAATTGTTTTTCCTATGTTTGAAAGCTTTTGTTAAAAGCTTTTACTTCTTTGGTTGAAAACTAAGCGATTGACTCTATCGAACTTATACGCTTTGCGAATTTACTAACCACTTAAATATCACCTATCAATCATACTTTATTTTTAACATGTATCAGATATCAGAGGTCTAAAAA
This sequence comes from Ostrinia furnacalis, assembly GCF_004193835.3. Classification (NCBI taxonomy): domain Eukaryota; kingdom Metazoa; phylum Arthropoda; class Insecta; order Lepidoptera; family Crambidae; genus Ostrinia; species Ostrinia furnacalis. The sequence goes on along the minus strand of NW_021135633.1, from coordinate 281,970 downwards.
TAGAGTTTCGTGTTCGTGAAAAAAACCTGTTGAAAAACAATACGTCATTGAATTTTATAGGTATCAGAATGCATTGTTAATCTTCTCAATCAAACAATGCATTCTCTAACATGGCTATGACGGGAAAAAAATAAGCGAAATAAATATATGAGATGGGTACTTACTCGTACCAAAGTTTGCTTTTCCTCTGATCGCTTCAATTTGTATTTCACATACCTAGAGCAGTCTAAATTATTTCTTAATAACTCTAATATAATATAATAAAATAGTGTTTGATTTGTTTAAAGGAATACTTAAGTATAAAAGTTAAATAACACAAACGTCAAAGACCAATGCAGCTAAATTCCATCAAAAGCTTTCGTAGCTTTGCAAAAGCTTTTCAAAGCGTGAAGCGTGAAAGCATCAAAGAGGTGTAATTTTTATGACTTAATGATGTTCTATTAAAGACAATTAATGTTTTAATATAATAATATAAATGTTCCTGAAAAAGCTTTAAGCTCATGTAATACTTTGTATGAAAATTGGGGCTATAAGATCGGATTTATTAAATTAAATCCACAACAACCCTTGTAAGTAAATTATAGAACATTTTCAGTTCTATTACTCGTATTATAAGTAAATTATTAAAGGAGCTTTTGTTTAAAAAACAAAAGTCGACGTAATCAATATAGTTAGTTAAATTTTTTCCTATCTGTTTGTTTGCTAATCTTAACAATATAGGTATTATGCTTTTTACAGCTTCATTATACTGTACTGAAGTTTGCATAGAGAACCCGGGACCGCCAGTTTCATAGATCCTAAACCACTAAACCATCGGTGATCTCTTGAACTTAACTAGCAAACGGAAAATAAATGACTGACAACCTAGATTTAAAATATTATCTTTTAGTTATTTTTTAGATTAAAACCCATCACAAACATTACTATGAGGTCTCACAGTGCGTGTGGACGCACAGGGTGACACACGAACCAATCACAGAGCTCTGTTCAACGCTGTGCGTTCGATTTGCTGCCTCACTTAAGCAAGCATCGTTTGTGAATACGGGCGTAAATCTCAGATACATAGAACAATAGTTTAAAATATACTTTTGAGCAGGAGTTGATGAAATGAAGAGGTGGAAATAAAATTTAATCTGAATAATTTATCTGAATTTGTAGCATTGATGAATAATCGTTAATATCAGTTTAAAATTGAATTTGCATGATACATAAAAACGTCCTTTAAATATTAATAATATCGTAAAATCATAATGCACCTTAGAGGTCAAATAACACATGCTGTAATAATAACATAACACTAATATTGTATTGTGTTCGAATAAAATTATAGAGGAGCTAAAAATAAGTGTTGTACCGATTCTAATATAGTTAAATTAATAATGGTCCATTTATTACGCTTTTTTAACTTGTTGACATATATTTAAGCCTAAAGGCATATTTTAGATCTTGTTTATATTCAATGGCATATTTTGATGATGTTTGAATATGCAAGTGCACACTTATTAATAATACGTGTAGACTGAACACGAATTATTAGATACCAAAAGATTAAAAGTTAATTAAAATTCATTTTCAGATTCTTTGAATTCTCATTCTCAGAATGACTTTTATAAAGCCTGTGATTAGTTTTAAGAAAAACTTTTATTTTGAGAATTCCGGTCTATTACAGGCTCTACAGGAGTGACTAGGATGAGTTGCACCACCAAACTTTAACCGTAACTATAACAATATCCGGGGTTTTTTGTATGGACTTTGACAGATTTTTCACGTTTGATAAAATTAAAGTAGGTAACTAAAATAATGCAACCCAGCCTACGTATCCTATGCTTTCATTGAACTTCCAACTAACTAACGCATTTAGTTACTCGACGTGACTTTTTTGTGTGATGTTGATATTCTTGAATGACTCTGAGCTGAGAGGCTAATATTTTAAAAATATAATAGCTACTATTATTTCTTAACGGGCTTATTAGCAAAATTTGCAAAAACATCCAAACATTGAATAAATGAATCTATGCCTACCTACGCATAACACTTGAACATTGGAACTGTAGAGCTTAGAACCGTGAATATTTTAAAGATTAACGTTTAGAAAAACCCTAAAAGATTCCGGTAAAGCACACAAATCGTGTGCGAACAAGGTTCAGTAGACATGACAAACTTAAAACATATTAATAGGTATGCAAAATGCCTACAACTACATACCAAAGTTATCTCATTTAAAAGGTGATTTGCATTCATAATGTGGCTACCAAACTCGTTTAATGTATATGATTTTGGTAGCGAAAGGACTAAATAAATAAATAATTTTATTTTTAAATTCAAAAACTTCGGGTTCATCGTTTGTTTTTTCATCTTAATAGTGATATAATTTTTTTATTACTTTAACTTATAAAAATATTAAATCATACTGCCTTAACTTCTATGGGGTCATCCCTTCTACTTAATTACAGTGCATTCCTACCAATTTTATATGATATGTGATTTTATTAGTATTTATTTATCCATCTTAAAATGTTTCGTTATGAGAATGAGGATATTGCTTTTTGATATCAATCCTTATGAAAAGGTGCTACTATAAAAGCCAATTTCTGTCCTTTTTTTGTGAATAATTTCAGAAAGTTGTTTTAAAAAGACTATTTTATACATCAAATATAGTCAACTATAATATCTTATTCTGTGATAATATAAAGAAAGAACAAAAGAATAATAGTTTAAATAGTGGCTTCACCCGCGTGAAATTTAGGCTGAGTTGCACCGCCTAACTTTATCCGTAACTATGACGATAACCGGTGATTTTTGTATGGAGTTTGACAGATTTTTGACGTTTGTCAAAGTTAAAGTAAGATGGTGCAACTTAGCTTTAGTGTGTCATCGTCATAAATTATAGCTTATGTTATTCTGGGTTTTAAACAATAATACTGTAAAAATTCATCAAAATCCTTTCAGTAGTTTTTGCGTGAAAAAGTAACAAAGTTGTTAACATCCAGACATCCATACAAACTGTCGCATTTATAATATTAGTAGGTTTACTTGGAAAAACAAACTAGTGAACCCTACAATGCCGCGTCAAGAGCAGGTGTCAAAGTTACATCATCGCCTCGGAGCGACCGCGGGCAACGGTCAGCATACTTTATACACAAAACTGTTGAACTTGACATTTAGTTTTAACTATTTGTATATAGATGCTAATTTCTATACTAACTCCACCTCTGGGTTATTCAAGGAATCCTCTAAGGCATTTTTGTTTGTTTGTCGTGTTAAAGGTCAGATTACCACATGTTGATCAAATTAATTGTAATGTTACTAATTAGAATTATGTACACATTTATTTAGACAGAAATTAATTATATGGCAAAAAAAATATTGCATAGAATAAGTTGCTCATGGTATTATAAAACAAAAGTACTTGCTACTTAGAAGTAATGACAAATACTTACTTTAAAAAATTTTATTTAGACCAGACATAGAACACTCCAAAGAAGCTACTGAAAATGGTAATGCATTTTTTACTTTCAGCAGCTCTAATCAATTCTTTAAGACATGATAATAATTTTATTTTATAGTCAGATCCATTCATGAAGTTATTTGAAGATTCTGCGAATACGAAGACCCTGTAGATGTCCTTTAGCTTACGACTTAAACCCATAATAAAACGTTTAGTTAAAATCAATGTGCTATCATAACCATACCCATCGTTACTATGGGTATAATAACGGTTTACGACTCTACATCTGTACTAATAATAAAATAAAATTCAAAGTCAGTCAGTAATAAGAAATAAAAATACTTTAGTGGCTAATTTTATACCAATTGGCTAGCTATAAACACCAAACTACAGCCTTAAGGGATTCACTTACGAGTATGTGTTAATTACATTAGTTTTTGTTGTTATATGTATGTTGTTAGGCATAGTTGTAACTTGTTGTTGTTGTAACTGGTTCATAGAATTTTTGGTGATTTGTAGCTGTATTTTTCCTAAATAAGTGGTAGTCTATGTACTGTAACTGTACCTATTAATAAATAAATAAGTTACTTAGGTAGTTACGCGTATTAACAACAGACCTTTAACTTACTCGAGCCTGCATGCCGTCTTGATAAGCGCGCTTGAAAGACATGATCTAACCCGAGGGCATTTGAATCATATTTGAACTGTCAAAATGTCTAACCATATCAAGTGCATCAGGTGTTGCATTGCTGGCGGAAGCAGACCAGTTCAAGTTCAATGCACTCGCTGGTTGACCCAAAGTTGAGCTTGCGCAAGCACAACGGCACTCATGAGATGCCATCCGTGGCCCGTGGGCGCTTCCAAGGCCTTGACAGTGCTTTCTATTATCTAAGCCATTCATAACACCCAGCTTTCAACTCCATTTTTGTTTTAAAGCTCAATAAATTTTTAAGTTGGCTTCCGTTCATAACATATTTTGAGATAACTTACGACTTCATTTCAAAGTTGATATGTGTCTTACTGGAAAGCGATACACGTTATGCTATGTAGGTATATCAAAGTTACAGCTTTGAATGTTATTCAATAAGACTGATGGCGCTCATAATGATTGCAGTCACTTTAATACATCACTGTGTGAAATGTAGCACATAACAAATCTCTGGGCAGTTTGAATGAGGTACCCAGTTTGTCAGAACCTATTCACATAGGTACTGATTAATGACCACCTGTGTGGGTTTCTGTTTAGATTGCCTTGGTCGTCTCTCATAATTGTGTAAAGAATTTGTTTATAAATGATTATTGTTAATTTATTTTTGTATTCATATACCAGCGATAATTTGAAAATCGAGTATCAAATCAAGACATTAGCACATTAATAATCTATGCACATTTACATTACGGCATTTATCTCACTACTACAAATAAAACAACTAAGTAGATCAATTTCAATGGAATGCGCTCACGCATTGCAACATTTCGTGGTACTGACGGTCAACGATCCGTCTGCGTGGACGTAGGGATTGGGATCTTGTACAGCTTTGCGATGTTCATTTTGTCGAATGATGAGTTATAAAGTACTCACCCCTAGACAAATTACTAAAATTATTTCCTTTTTTCTTTACAGGTGTGCATGGTAGCAATCGGTGTAGTGGCAGCTGACGTATCTCATCTTGGATATAACTACAAAGTACCCCAGACGTCTTATGGAGTACCTTCGTACCAATCTGCTGGTAGCAATTATAACACTGGGTACACACAAAGCTCTGGCTCCGCCGGCTCCTCGGCAGGCTACCAGGGCTTGAGTGCTGGTCAAACCGTGTACCAGGGGCACCAGGGACACCAGGGACACCAGGGGCATCAGGGCTCTCAAGGTTATACTGGATACCAGGTCCAAGGCTCAGCTGGCAACCAGGGTTACTCAGGCTACCAAGGCGTCAATGCCGCAAGCGGTGCCAGTGGAATCAGTCAGTACTATCCATCAGTATCATCAAATGGAGCAAGCTCAAGCTCTGGATCTTTTGTACAACCCACTTACCAAGTCAGCGGTGGCAGTCAGGGTCAATCCTATCAATACCAGAATCAATACCAAACATCGCAACAGCAGAAATATCAATATCAATTCCAAACACAGCCCGCTCAGATATTCAAACACTTCTACGTCCACGAAGCCCCTCAAGAGCCGGAAGAGGCTAAGCCCCGCCAACCCGTGTTGTTGCCTCCCCCACAAAAGCATTACAAAATAATTTTCATCAAGACACCCTCCCAAGCCGGAGGCGCCTCACAGGTTGTTCCGGTGCAACAACAGAATGAAGAAAAAACTATCGTCTACGTTCTGGTCAAGAAGCCCGAAGACTATCAAGACGTCGTTGTGCCTAAAATAGAACAGAAACCTCCATCCAAACCGGAAGTTTACTTCATTAAATACAAGAACAAGGAAGATTCGCAGGCCGTAATTAACAATATCGTCAAGGACTACGACAAAGGACAAAACCTAGTGAGCATCTCTGGCGCTGACGCTGGTCAGAGCGGCTCCTCCGCCGTGTACACGGGCCAAGTTAACGCTGGAGCTGGTGAATCTTTCGTCGGCCATACCGGTTTGACTTCAGGAAGCACAGGAAGCTCATCCACAGGCTCCTTCGTGAGTCAGGGAGATGCAAGCTCAAGCGGTGGCTCCGTCGAATACACAGGACAACAGTTGGTGGGTTCAGCTCAAGGGATAAGTGACGGTCAGCTAGCATCCGTCTTTACGTCTGTAGGTCAAAGTGAAAACATTGGCCAGCAAACTTCAGGACTGGTCTTCGGCAGCGAATCGTCGGGAGGCCTGAACCTCGCGACGGGCCACGCGACGGGCGCCGGCGTCGTGAGCTCCAGCTACGACTCGTCCGCGTCATCGACCGCTACTTACGACAACTTGAATGCGATTTCTACTAGTCAAGGCGTACCCCACGAAACCTACGGTGTTCCCAAATTCAAAGAACATTAGATAAATTATTTAGCTACTTAATCTTTAAATCAGCTGTTTGACCAAGGTTTTATACTTTTTTCCTAAATGGAAATAAACAATCCATAACAAAATAAAACCCTTTTATTTGCTACCTGTAAACAAGGCTGATTTTTGATGTACTCAATAAATATTTACCTGCAGGTAAGTACTTAGTCTTGGAAAACAAAAACATAGGAACACGCAATCATAAAAGTAATAGGTAAACCTGCTAAATATGCATGGGTAAGTAATTAATAGCTGGACAATAACAATTGGGTAACAGCTAGTTAAAGCACTAACATACCTACTAGCTAACAATAAACAGAAATAATACCTACCTAGGTACCTATCTATCTAGGAGTATATAACCTATCTACGAGTAGGTATAAAGTTTTCTACAGTTATACTACAGGCACAGATAATACTATACCTATGTACCTAAAGACCGGGTTACTTGTGTAAGTAAGTAATATTCTTTCTTTACAAATAAATCCTTCACAGAACAAGATTCACTAAAGGTGATCCGGTTCACCTTCCGCCCAAGCTGGTTTGTGAACTCATTTCACTCTCGAGAGAAATGCGCAGTTTGGAGCAGCCCGGTAAAATAATTGAAGATAGTTTATTTTGCTCTATGACGACAAAGAGATTCCATCTACGCACGAGGAGCCCAGCAGACCACTACGTCAGAGTCGGAACAACCCATCGCAATCAAAATTGGCATATTACAGGAATTTTAATGGCAAACCCATCCGCATAACTCCACGACGTTATCTTGATTTATCGTTACTTTACTGAGTGCGAGCCAGAATAACATTCTCTGGAGTGGTTCATTTGGTCGGTTATGCGGCGGAGCGATAGTATTTCATTCATATGAGATGTGGATTGTTTATGAATGGTGTGCCTCTATTTCGGGGTAGTAGCGCGTGTTGGCTTGATATCGAGCATTACGCGTTGATTGAGTGATATTCACAAATGCAGTCTGTCCGCGCGAGGAATGCCAGTCCAGCTCCGTGGCGCCACCGTAAGGGCATTGCTACACTGAGTTTTTGCTGAACAACTGACTCACAAAACAACATCAATTTCCTGTACCTACATTATACATAGTATTTATTTAAATATTACCTATTTTTACCTCTTGGGGTATTGAGTGGTTTACGTACTACCACAGGTACTAGGTACTTACTCATGATATAATCTAAAGTCTATAGAGTTTTGGAAAACTAGATGCGTGTCTTTAATCAGACAGCATCTCTCCATCTTAGAACATCTACTTATCATAGTAGCCGTTTGTAAGGGACAAATTGTTTTAGCGATAAGCCCGCCTGTGTAAGGCCCGTGACCGATTCGACATTAATTAGGTAGGCCTTTGTCCAGCAGTGGACGTCATTTGGCTGAAACGAACGGATGAATTAGGTAGGTAGGTGGTATCTATAGCGAACGAAGTGAAAATAACAATAAGTCACGAATCTTACTTTATCGAGAACATCAAGTAGGTAAGTACCTACCTACATTAAAAGTAGAAGAATCTTTAAAAAACTTAAAGCTTACAAAGTACCTGTACTTAATCAAAGTTACTGGATTTTTTTCCAAAGCAGGTACGCTACTTGAGTAATACTGGTAATACTTACTTATTTAAAGGTCTTTTGTATACGTCGACCACACACAGATAATATAATACTAGTCTTCGACTCAATGAGATGACCCAAAAAAACATTGTTACATAATGTTAATGAAATCATCCACGTTTATGAACAAATTAAAAATAAGTTAGCTTCAAGGCAATTCGAATAAATAAATTAAATATATTTAAATCATTCCGAACAAAAACTTTACGGATATTAGATAATTATGTATCGGGTACCACCAATTAAATATGATAACTAGCTATAATAAACAGTGAGCTAAGTTGATGCGCGATATTTTAAGCGAATATTGGTAGGATTATAGAATAAAATATGTAAGTTCCTAACTAATATATAACTACCATAAATCTCTCCATAGGTAGGTATCCCATTAAATCAGTAATAAATAGCTACCATTTTGCAGCTAGACAACTTACTGGAATTAGCTCACATCATAACAACCAGCAATAACACAGGCACACTCACAATAAAATAGTTTACAGCTCAACCGATTCGCTATCTTAAAACATAAAATGAGTATTACCATTTGGCTGTGCTACACAATTCTGATTGTTCGACGAATAATTCCAAGTGAAACTGTATCCATACATTCAATAGTTCGTTTGAAATGTAATTTCTGTCAGCCCGAGCCAGATAAATGCTGCGTAGGTACTGTCATACAACCATACTTTGTTTTAACCACTGTATATTGCGCCGAATGCACATCGTTTCGAAGAGGCAATCGAAATATAGACATTATCAAAAGATATACACATTCAAATTACAAAAATTATGTACAATCAAATTTTTTTATTAATAGATATGATATAGCTTTACTATATTTTGAAACAGGTGGTAGATATAATAACAAATACGTAAAACTAAGTGCTGTAGATATAACTGCAGCCACAGGAAGAAAAGCATTAATCCCAGTTTTAGAAGACAATAAACCTCGCCTACGTGTTACTATTATTCAGACATGTGAAATGCTGATTGGGTATTATGTATGTTCTGTCAATAATGCAAGACTCAACCAAAAGCCATGTCAGTACTACCAAGGACTGCCTCTTTTACTCGATGAACGAGTGATAGGCATCTCGGGCGTAATGCAGAAAAACGAGTGTTGGCTTCCTCAGAGGACTTTTGTGGCTTTAGGTCCTGCTCACGACTGGATAAGGTCTATAACATACAATATTACCTTCAATCATCACCGTGAATCACGTAGAGATAGTCTTAATGTGGCAATTACAAATTCATATGAAGTTAAAAGACAATTAGAAATGGTTGAACCAAATATGAGATCAAAATTGTCGGATATTAATGCAACACAACTCGTAGACTACAATGTTACAGAAAGTAAAGAAACCACAAACTCTGTGCACCGCGTAAACCTTACTCAAGCAAACAATACCATTATGGAAGCAACAAATATAACGAAGTCTTATCCTGTAACAACTTCCTCAAACAACATCGAATCTACTAATATAGAAAACACCACTGTATCTTTAGACCCAAAGATAGTCAGTGAAGAGATGAAATCCCAATATGTTTTACAAAATAATACTTCTAATAATATTGTGACTATTAACACCAAATCGGACCAGAACCTCGTGACATCAGTGAGAAAAATGATGACAACCAAGAAGCAAGACATTGTTTCTACAATCAAGAATAAAAAAATATTATTCAAGAAAATCACCGCGATTACAGCTAACTTAAAACTTCTGAACACGCCTACAACCACCACGACTGAACCCAGCACAATAAACATTAATATTAGAAGTCACAATAAATCATCAACTAGCGTAATGGACTGGTTCAATAAAAAATTCAGGGCTAAACTTCGGAAAAGTCCTGTGCCAATATTGGTGCTCAGCACCAAAATGACACCCGCTACTGATTTTATAGATCTTACATAAACTTTTTTAAACAATTGCCTGCCTCATTTTAGCTTGTTTTACTTGTGAAAGTTTAGATTTTCTTCTCATAAAATCCTTCTTCTTCATTATTATTATTTATTAGCCTTCGTGAATATGAGTTGGATTTTTTTCTTGGTCCATTTCATTCGTGATACAAATAGCACTTAGGATTAGCATTACATACAGGTTATCCCTGTAAGTGTGGATTAAGCAAAAATTATTGATTTAACGGCTCAAGTGCAAGAACTTTCCCCTAGAGAAGGAAATTCAAATCTTCCAAAAAAAAACTTTTCTTCCATACAAATTGTCTTCCGTGTGTAATCAGCTAATTAGAGGGCCCCTCTTTTTCAACCGACTTCAAAAAAGGAGGAGGTTCTCAATTCGACCCGTATGTTTTTTTTTCTATGTTTGTTACGCGATAACTCCGCCAATTATTAACCGATTTGAACAAAATTTTTTTTCGGCGTATAGGTAATACCTCAAGGGTGGTCCCATTTAAATTTAATAATAGAAAAAATAACCCCCAAAGGTGGAAAATTGGGGATGAACTTTTTTATACGCAATATCTCCGCCGATTAAATTATAAATCAATTTGAACGATTATTTTTTTGTTGAATAGGTATTATCAAAAGGGTGGTTTCATCCGAATTTGAAGAAAATATTTCACCCCCAAGGGTGGAAAATTGGGGATGAACTTTTTTATACGCGATATTTTTAATTTTTAGTTTTTTTTGTGTTCACGCATTTGAAGTCGGTTTTATTTTTAAAAAAAGTTAATTACTTATTAGAAAATTATAATTTTGTTCCTGTAGGAAAGTTTCATTAGTAGGTTTAATAATAGCATTTCAATAGTAGAATCAATCCTTCAACTGTATACGGCAACTTGAGATCTAATTAGGGCGTAATAGTGTATGGACCTATTTTGGGGGTTAGTACTGGTACTACTATTATTTATTCTGTGGTACTACGTGAGTGCGACAAACGTTACATCGAATTTTGTTTCTTCGAAAACCTTTCTGCGACGTTACTACCTAAGAGTAAGTATACTGCGACGCCTTGTTATATCGATACCTTGTTACTGCGATGTTACGTTACATCGAAAAACTTTACTGCGATCTTATAACTACGCGGCAACATAAACCAAACACATTTGCCTCCTACCCTCGTAATCAATGTCAATGGAGACTTATCTATGTAAGGTACCTGACGCTATGCGAAAGATTATACCAAATACCACGGCATATAATTCGTAATTTAGATAAAGTACTTTCAAAGTGATGTAAAAGATGATAGGTACTTACTGATAGTAAGTTCTCTCTGATTACTCAGTATTAAGTAATGTGTAGGTAACATGTCATTTGCTATTAAGGAGTTTTGACCGCCTTACCGGGTTCGATTCCCAATGGGGGCAGATCTTTCTGTTCGGTTTGGCTAGTGGTAGGTACTTGTTCCCCTGGCTAGCTACCACCATCTTACCCAAATGGGCATAAATGTAGGCAAATGAAACTAAAAACCCTGCAATAATTCGCATACAGCTGAAAATTGGTAAGAATGTTCGGAGCACCATTAAAAATGAAATGTGAAAAGTTCCCATCGATCCGACATGTGCTAAAAAATTGTCTTAACATATTTTTTGGTTGAAAATCGCTAAAACCATTTTTTAACTTTCGACTTAGAATTTTTTGTAGCACATGCCGGATCAATGGGGACTTTTCACATTTCATTCTTAGGCTGAGTTGCATCACCTAACTTTTACCGTAACTGTTACGATAACTGGTGTATTTTGTATGGAGTTTGACAGATTTTGGACATTTGTCAAAGTCAAAGTAATTTGGTGCAACCCAGCCTTAGTGGTGCATGGTGGTCCGAACATTCATACCAACTTTCAGCTGTATGCGAATTAATGGAGGGTTCATGTCTAATTTGACTGGACTTTAAATTCATTCATGTCGGCCGTTTGGTGTAGTGGTTCAGAACGGACTACTATGCCGATAGGTCCCGGGTTCGATTCCCGGCCGGGCAGAAATTGAAATGATGAATTTTTATTTCTGTGACGGGTCTGGGTGTAAATATGTATAATATGTATGTATTTAATAAAATAAAAAAAGTATATAAGTAGTATATCCGTTAAGCTAGCACCCATAACACAAGCATTGAGTTGCTTACTTTGGGGCTAGCTGGCGCTGTGTGAAATTGTCCAAAGATTTATTTATTTATTTATTTATTCATTACACATTACACCATTTATGTGCACTAAACCCATAGCTGGGCATTAACTCGTTAATCCGTTAATCGTTAATTAACGAAGTTAACATTTCTATTAACGGATTAACTTTTAAGTTAACTTTAAAAAATGTTAACGGACTCGTTAACTTCCGTTAAATTATCCTAAGTCCGTTAATCGTTAATCCAGTACTTACTATTTACCAAAAAGATACAGCAGGCACGCTGAAAAACGCTAGAAAAACGCGTTCTGACAAGTACGTTCGGGCTTCCAGAACTTCCGGAACCCAAAACAACAGTTTTTGTTACCAGATCACTAACGACACTTGTTAGTATGTGTGGGACAACTCTTGCAACTGAATTTAAGACCAGTTTTCCTCAACCGATTGAGCTGAAATTTGCTTATGTAAGTACGATGACAACGCAATGTTATGGTGAGTAAGCATAGCTGGGCATTAACTCGTTAATCCGTTAATCGTTAATTAACGAAGTTAACATTTCTATTAACGGATTAACTTTTAAGTTAACTTTAAAAAATGTTAACGGACTCGTTAACTTCCGTTAAATTATCCTAAGTCCGTTAATCGTTAATCCAGTACCTACTATTTACCAAAAAGATACAGCAGGCACGCTGAAAAACGTTAGAAAAACGCGTTCTGACAAGTACGTTCGGGCTCCCAGAACTTCCAGAACCCAAAACAACAGTTTTTGTAACCATCACTAACGAGACTTGTTAGTCTGTGTGGGACAACTCTTGCAACTGAATTTAAAAGACCAGTTTTCCTGAACCGATGGAGCTGAAATTTGGTATACTCATGTAAGTAGGGACGATGACAATGCAATGTTATGGTACCATTGAGCTGGTCTAATGATGGAGTCATGAGGTGGCCATAGGAACTCTTAAATGAAACGGCGGCATCGCATCGAATTTGGGTTCGTTGGATTTGTCTTTTTGAGCACTTTAGTACTAGATGATGTCCAGGGCCCTGATGATGGAGTCAGGAGGTGGCCATAGGAATTCCTAAACGAAACGGTGGAAACTTATAAGAGTTTGGGTTTGCTGGATTTGTCTTTTAAAGCACTTAGGTGCTAAATTGTATTGTAATTGAACCAAGGCTCTGAGATTGAGATACATTAAAAAGTGTTTTAAACTTTTTTAAAGCAAGCTTTTATTCTAAAATGCAATTGTACTAAAACGAAAAAAATAATTGTACTTACTTATGCAAGGTTCAAATAATTTCGAAAGCTTGTAGCGCAAACATAAAAGAGGAATAAATTCCATGCGCGATACAAGCTTTCGAAATTATATGAACCTTGCATATAATTATTTTTTCCCTTTACTATCATGTGTTAACGGATTAACGATTAACGTTAACTTGCGTTAAATCTTGCGAAATGTAACGTTTTAACTTTTAACGAAGTTAATTTTTTTATTAACGATTTAACGATTAACGAAGTTAACTATTTGATTAACGGTGCCCAGCTATGTGAGTAAGTACCATTGAGTTGGTCTGATGATGGAGTCATGAGGTGGCCATAGGAACTCCTAAATGAAACGGCGGCATCGCATCGAATTTGGGTTCGTTGAATTTGTCTTTTCGAGCACTTTAGTAGTTACTGGATGATGTCCAGGGTCCTGATGATGGAGTCACGAGGTGGCCATAGGAATTCCTAAACGAAACGGTGGAAACTTATCGAGTTTGGGTTTGCTGGATTTGTCTTTTCGAGCACTTTGGTGCTAAATTGTATTGTAATTGAACCAAGGCTCTGAGATTGAGATACTACATAAAAAACAAGCTTTTATTCTGAAATGCAGTTGTTTTTTTTTATTTTTATTTTATTGAGAAAACCAACAGCGTATTTATACAATTTTACCATACATAAATTTAACATACAATATGGCCAATAACAGGTTTCCCTTAAATTATTACCAATAGTACTAGTAAAGGTTGGAATGCTACCAATACCTATCCACACAAGTTCACACAACACTACCTAAACAATACACTACAAAACAAAGATCATCCCGATAGCCAACTCAATGTCAGTTGAGATACAGAAAAGATATTATGTAGTTTACATCCTACTATTATTATAAATACGAAAGTTTATTATGTTTACACAAACATCTATTTGAGTACATATTCATTCATGCAAAAACCACTGAACGGATTTTAGCGAAACTTAAAGCATCATTACTTATAATCTACGATCCAGAAGGATCCGTAACAGGCTAAACCACACGCGGGCGAAGCCGTAGGTAAATAATAGTTCCATGATTCCACACTCAGCCACAAGCCCCTGCACCTGAATTCAACAACGCACCTACATCTCTTTTAAACTTGCGCTTAGTGTTCGCAAAGATATCGACACCTTCAAAACGCGCATTATATTCACGAGCCAGCCGCAGCAAAACTGAATTTTGCTGGAATTCACGAGCCCGCCGCAGCAAAACTGAATTTTGCTGGAATTCACGAGCCAGCCGCAGCAAAACTGAATTTTGCTGGAAACTAAAACGAAAAAAATAATTGTACTTATGCAAGCCTAGGTTCAAATAATTTCGAAAGCTTGTAACGCAAACATAAAACAGGAATAAATTCCATGCGCTATACAAGCTTTCGAAATTATTAGAACCTTGCATACAAAATAAGTAATTTCTTTCGTTTTATTAACATGTGTTAACGGATTAACGATTAACGTTAACTTGCGTTAAATCTTGCGAAATGTAACGAAGTTAATTTTTTTATTAACGGTTTAACGATTAACGAAGTTAACTATTTGATTAACGGTGCCCAGCTATGACTAAACCTTTTTAACTAAGGGCCGATTTTTCAATCGTCGGATAACTTTTAATTGAAGAACAAGTTTGGCACATTGACAGTTTCAGTATGGGAAATATGTCAAAATGACAAGTTTATTCTTCAGTTAAAAGATATCTGACTATTGATAAATAAGCCCTAAGAATATTAATAACTGAAGACTAGGCTGTATTGCGTAATACCTGTGCCTTAACGGAAAACGGAAAGATTCGAACAAAATAAGCCGTCAAAGTCACTAACGTCATTGTCAACAAAGTTGTCAGTGTCAGCTGTCCTTTCTCGCTCAGTCCCTGTGTAATTTGTGATTCTGTAAACTGACGAGTTTGTGAATGTTCGAACGTGTTTTTTATTGCTGAAAAATTGAAAAATAGGAACTCGAGATTAACGTTCTTGTTCATTTGGTACGGCCGCGATCAATAAGTTTGTTGTGGGCGTGATGTAAAAACAGTCCGTCACCTGTTTTGAAACGTTTGTTCATACATATTTATTGCGTGTGTGCCGCTAATTTAATATTCGTAAATAGATAGTTAACGTGTAAAAACTAACACTATCGTGTTGTAATCATGAGTACTGCGGCTAACGGTTCATATAACTTCAAAGTAGTGCTATTGGGCGAAGGATGCGTTGGGAAGACTTCCATACTATTGCGCTACATTGAGGACAAGTTCAATGACAAACATCTCACGACGCTCCAGGTAGGTGGTCTAATTAATTTCGCATATTACGTACATATGCGACTGAGGTGAATGTCGTAACAACAACTATGGCGACGAAACACTAGTTTATGATCAACCTACAGTAGGACTATCACTTACCAGTACCTGCTATTGGAATACAATAACTATCCAGGAAATCTGGCTGGGGTTTTCAAATGAAGAAGTTTTGTCTTATTTCTGAACTTAAGGTCTTTGTCTGGTAATAGCCATTTTGGTGATGGCAGCTTTGTTAATAATAACTGATATAACTATTGGTATCTTTAATTTGCTGAAAAACATTTACTTAATATGGATAATGGATATATGCTTAATGGAATTGGACTTCATTTATTAGATAGTTAATACAAACCTATATTTTAAATCAATCTTATTTGATTTTGAATCTATGTCATATCACAGATACTAAGATGAACATATTATAGTAATTGAATACAACAGAGGAATGCAGTGAGTAACTGCAGTTTAAAATGTGTTCTTGCATAATAACAATTATGTTTAATATTAATTTGTGTTCTAGTTATCTCTGTCATTTGAAAATGCATAATAACAATTATGTTTAATATTAATTTGTGTTCTAGTTATCTCTGTCATTTGAAAAACTAAGTACATAGAATGCTTAACACTTCCATGAACAGTGAACTGTTAAACTTGTATTGTGTCTGGGTTACTGTCCGTGAAAGTGTTAAGAATAGTATTTTTGAATCATCAATCATGCAATAATCACAGGTAGATGACAGATAAAAATACTGACTATTCACAACAAAGACTATTGTAGGGGTCTGTATCTACGTCACTAGCTAGTCACTCAATTTACTCTCTATTCCAGGCAACATTTTTGAACAAAAAAATCAACATTAATGGCAAGCGCATAAACTTGTCAATCTGGGATACAGCTGGCCAAGAGAAATTCCATGCTTTGGGTCCGATTTACTATCGGAACTCAAATGGAGCTATACTAGTCTATGATATTACAGATGAAGACTCGTTTGGGAAGGTAAGATCTACTAATAACAGATCATTAATAAAGAAACAGAGCATTTTAGTTATCAACTTATTCATATTTTTTATTTTAGGTCAAAAATTGGGTGAAAGAACTGAAAAAAATGCTGGGATCTGACATAGTTCTTGTGATTGCTGGTAATAAAATTGACTTGGAACATGAAAGAACTGTACCACTTGAAGAAGCAGAAAGGTAAATAAACTAACCAACTCCTTCAACAAAACTGAATATCCCATAGAACTTTTTTGTCTGTTTGGACCTCTATTTATATAGGAATTAGCTACAAATAGGATAGCTATGGTATAATAAATCTGAAATATTCATGTTTTCTTTCAGTTATGCAACCATGGTAGGTGCGAAGCATTTCTACACATCTGCAAAATTAAATCAAGGTGTAGAAGATCTATTCCTTGAACTAACACGCGAGATGTCAGAAAGGCTTGAACGCAACTCCCAGGCTGATGTGTCCAGGACGTCCAGGGTTCTAGTGGTTGAAGATGAAGCTCCAGCTCAGACGTCGTGCTGTGGTGGTGCTAAACATAACTAATCTCAATTAATATTGATAAAAAGTTATAAAATGGGTATTGTGTTGTATAGAAATTTTAAGCAGGTATATTTTATTAAACTCTTAAATATTAATAATAATGAGATTGAGAAGAATCTTCCATTGTGAGCAAGTAAGAAGATCAGCTTCAATTAAGATCTAAAGATGAGCTGATTCATATTTATCTACACATAATTATGATTATGCTTCACTCTTAATGGAAATATTCTCTATTTTAATAGGTTTAATTTAAGTCATTTTTGCTTATATAAATTTATATTCATTTGTTATTATGAAGATTACTAAAATTATTTGATAGAATGAGAAATTCAGACATCTTTAGTCATTGCCAAAATATTGTTTTAGAGACTATAATAATCTTCGTTTTTCTTCTAAGATAAGATAAAACTACAATATTTTTTGTTATCTCAAATTACAATTTCATGTTAAGCTTCTGCATTATCTAGATTTCTTTGTCTTCTGTGTAGGTGTCGCTTTGTCAAATAGCTTACAGTTTATAAAATATCATATTTAATTAGTGAACCAAAGATAATTATGTTATAAATTTATTGATCCACTCATAAAATATATTATATCTAACAGCATTGATATCGCCATATTTATTGAATTTTAATTTTATCTTATGTTATTAAGAATAACTATAGTAGTTGAAACACTACATCATGTTTGACATAGAAAGAATGATAAAGTGCACTGTGTCTGCTGCGTTAGCTTTAATGGTTTATTACATCATATTTTGATTACTAAGTAGGCGCGCACACCGTTGATTTTTAGTTGGCCGATAGTTGTGCCCGATTTTAAATTGTATGAAGAATCGGCCAAATCGAATCGGCGTAGTGTGCGCATACATGCCCATACTGATCAACTGCCCGACTAAACTATCGGCCGACGAAAAATCAACGGTGTGCACCTACTCTAAATCGTGCCTGAAAATGGCGCCTATGCCTACCGCCACAGTTGCTGTATTGTACAGTAAAAGTCTGGCTGAAGACTACTTCCAAATTATTGAACAATGACAATAATATTGAATATTTGCGTACCTACCTACCCAATGCTTTGGTTTGTGATAATTGAGAATTATCTGATGTTTTTAGACTTAGTGGGTACTTCTTTGTACCTGACAGCATTTTTTTTACACAATAGAAGCTTTTCTTTAGCAATTGGTCAGTGTATAAAATACATTGTTTTCTTTATTCTTCTACATTTCACTTCTGTACTTTAGTTTTAAGTAGTATGTAAGTAATAGCTTCGAACATTCGTGTCTGAACAAATGAATAGATAGGTGTTATATTTTTTAGCTAGGTCTAATAAAGATTATTCTCATGGATTTAAAAAATGTAAAGTCCATTCCATGGTGTTACTTTTAGCAAATTTGTCTTTATCTGTTATTCATTTTATTGCCATTGTCTACCAATAACTTACATGCCAATATCAAAATTATTTTTTACTAAAATAACTGTAAATTACTATGCATCATTAATGTTTAATTAGATCGCCATTGTTTTTTATTTACCTGCCAAATGGTTATAAAAAAAAATTCTATTTCATTATTTAGTTATGTATAAAAATGTACCTTCATGAATGAAATTGCTGTGGCTTACCATATTTATATTTTAAAAGCATACTTAATAGAGATATAATAACTATTTATTTATATAGAATTGATGTATTTTAATAATAAGATGTATTTAAATATATTGTTGTCAAGGTGCATTTGCAAATAAAACAACGTGTACCATGACAGATGTATCTAATTTAACTACAAGTAAATAACAAATCCGTAACAATTAACATTATTTTTGATGATTAAAACTAACAGGAAAATACATATGCTAACTTAATGTCCTTTCATTACTTTCAATCAATAAGCATTCAAGACGATTTTGTAGGTCACTAACAAGAAATATATATTCCAATCGGAATAATTTATTTATTATTTTTCATGTTGGACCTACAAACTAATTTAGTTAAGTCGTTTGATGGTACCGTAGTCCTTGTCTTTTGATGTTAAATAAAGATTTTGACAACATTTACTTTTTTCTTTATCCAGACCACCGATCGCAATAAATATATTTAACTTTTCCCTAAAAGCAAATCCATAAACTAAGATGAAACCAATTCCTCCCAGTCCCAACATCTTTAGACTACACTATACACTGAAAATGCACATTTTTAGTTTCATTCTTAAATATATGATTATTTGTGCTCATAACTACATCTTAATGAACAAAAGAACTGTGAGCATGTTTGTTCTTGCTCATTAGTTTATAATTCAGAATGTTAAAATTAAGTTACTGTGGAGATTGTTACTATTAGAAATCCACCGAACACAATCTTTAGTTAAAGTTTGGAACTACATAATTTCTGAAATATGACTACCTAAATTGGTTAACATTACCCAGTTTTATCGAAAATAATTCACAACAACATCCATTTATATTACTTTAATATTCGATAAAATGTACCATATAGTGTAAGTATAAAGACTTTCTTTCTAGAAAGAAATTTGTATAAACTTTATGTAAAAACAGAAGTTAAAAGCTTTCAAAACGTCATTGTTTAAATGCTTTATTACAAGAGGAGTTTGTACCTAAGTTAGTTGAATGAGTAGGAATGCAGATAGCCTTTTGAGCTTTTGTGAAGCAGAAGCTCAAGTGATACCTAATTACTAATTCAGTATAACGAGTGCAGACCACGCTGTATAGACGGCGAGCAGTCTTTGTGCTTTTTATCGTTTCTGTCGATTATTCGTTTCAGAACGTGTTAATAATACGACAATACAAAAAGTCTTTTAGATAGATGATTCACCTAACCTTAATAAATGTATTATATTGACAGTCCGAGACTTTTTCTAATATTACACACTTTACAATAATATTAATTTTATTTGACTGCTTATCATTTTTACAAATTTAGCAAAAGGGAACGTAAGTTAACTCTTATTTCTTTTGTGATAAATATCGCAGTATTTCCATGTCACGATCAGTTAACGCAATAAACTTTGGTAGTTTTGTAATAGTGAAATCGTATATAATTTTGTTATTACTATCACAGTTCATATTATTGCCATTATCGTTTGAATATATCGTTTCTGCAAATGATGGTGCATTATTTGGGTGTAGATGTCACTTTTCCGTCTCCATTTCTTTCTGGGACGACTTCTTTTTGGATGCAGATTTTGATTTGACGGCAGCGTCTTCTTTTGAGGGCAGTTCTGTTATTGTCGCCTTCTGATGAACTTCGGGCTTGTCGTCTAACGGTGGCAAATCTAAAAGGTACGGCATCATACTGCGGGACTTTTCTTCAGCCGACAGCCACTCCATCTATAAAGGTTAAAATAACGATTGCAGTTGTAACAATTTAAGTTATTATCAACAACTTATGAGGTTTAACCCTTTGGAATAGATAATAAATTGTTTATTAGAGGGCAACAACAGTGACAGTTATTTTATACTGTAACATAGACATTGGTTGAATTGAACAACTGACCTTTTGACGATGATCCCTCACAGCGTCGTCGCAGATGTCAATGCACATCTGTTCGGTGAGGCGTCCATCGTCGGAGGCGTAGGCGGCCGCTTGCCACGCCACGCCCAGCTTGGACAGCGCTCGCCCAGACATGCCGGCGGTCCGCGCAGCCAGCACTGAACACAACGCGCCGTAATCGAACTGATCAACGCTCAGACGCCTGGAAAAACATACATAATGATGTATCATAACCATTATAAACATACAATATGCATAAGAGTGCTCTGTGACAAAATAATAATTCATTTATTTCTTGTTAGTAGACTTAGGCTGGGTTGCACTTGCACCATCTTCCTTTAACTAATATCAAAAATCTGTCATAAATACAAAAAACATCGGTTATCGTTATAGTTACGGTCAAAGTTCAAAATTAAAAATGTCGTTAAAGTTAACCTAAAAATGTCCCAACACTGCCATTGCTTCGGGACAATAATACAGGTCAATGCTCAGAAACAGCGCAAGAAACTCAGTCACTATTGTCAGTATACATAATTATTATTAACAATCACCTTTTTCCCTCGGATGCAGGCTGCAGAACAAACTTGTCGAAGTACAAACGGATGAGACGCTCTCGCTCCTCGAGGCCAGGCAAACCGAATTCAATCATCTTATCCAAACGATCGTTTATGGCGGAATCGAACTGTTGAGGCGTGTTGGAAGCCAGCACCAACATGATACGGTTGCTTTGATCCGAAGTGCGATACAAAAATGCGTTTAGAGCTGCTCTCAAGTCCTCACTGATTCTTTCCGAGGAACGCTTTCTCAAAAATGCATCAGCTTCATCAATGAACAGAAGTACTCCTACAAAAATATCAGATTATTACAGAAAAACTGCAAAGAAACTAGATCTCAGAACAAACATTATAAAATGTTTTATTCTTATAATAACAATTACCTTTCCGACTGGTGTTTGCCCAATCAAATACTTTGTGAATAGCAGCCACAGCATCTTTACCCATTGGAGCGACATCACCTCCAGTAAGAATAGCATAATCCATTCCAGAATGTTTGGCCAGTTTCTGCAATAAAAATTTCCATATTACAACTACTAATATTCATAATACCTAATAAAATATAAAATAATAATAATATGAATAAAAGGTGCATCATACCTTCGAGAATAAAGTTTTACCAGTTCCAGGAGGCCCATACATAAGCAAGTTTCTGTAAAATCCTTTGTTCAAACGAGTGTTCTTTGTTGCAATGGCTATGTCTCTCAGCTTGTTCTCCAGTGTTGGTGCAAGGACCACACCCGTCAGGGCATCTGATGGCTTTTTGAAACTTGCAATAGCTTTGGACACTGTTAGTATTGGGTGCTTGAGCGCCTCCAATATTGAGAATCTTGATGTTTCATTTACAAGGGTGGGTTTGCCTGCAAATAATGGTTAAATGGTTAAAAATGTCTTTATTTAAATTCAAGGATATTTCCATCACCAGGCTCGATCTCAGATGTAGTAGATGATTAATTTAAACGATAAAGTGTCTGGTAATTACCAATTCTAGCTTCAATAAATCTTGCAGTCACCGATGTGGCGCCCTTAGCGGTGTAAACTCCAAGAGCAAGAAGGGATAATCCTCCGGCAGCAGCTAATGTCTTATCCCAGTCAGTAACTAGTGCATTTAGACCAGTGCCAACCACACTGCCAGCAGTTCTAACAAATAATCATAAATTAAGTCTCTAATTTGCAGATTTTAAAGCTTATTCATGAAAACCAAAAAAAGTACACAATTTTTTAGATCTACATCAGTTCCGATTTGATGATACTGTAAAATAGTACTTACTTTATACTTTCCAGTATTGTAGTTCTGTTTTCAGCTGCTTTTAATCTTATTTGTTCTAGTGTGATGTCGCGGTTTTCTCTTTCAGCTTTGGCGCGAGCCTTTGCCTCAGCTTCAATGGTTTTCAATTTGTTCTTCTCACGCAGTTCCATTTCGTGTTCAATTGTGGCTCGCCGCAAAGCTTCTTGTTTAGCGACACTTTCTTCTTGCCTAAAAATATGGAAATATTAAAAACATTGACATAATCCTTGATGAAACTTTCATACAAATATTTATGATACTAAACAAAATATTAGAAAAAAGAATACTTGCTTTCTCAAAATTTCTTCCTGAGACTTTTGTTGTTGAACCAACTGTTCTTCGTATCTCTTCTTAGCTAGCTGATCTTGATATTGAGCTCTCATTTGATGTTGTTTTGTTTCTTCCTGGAATAAACATTTACTGATGAACTACTACTGAACAGACATTATACGTGAAAAATAATAATGAAAGATCAGCATGGACTGTACCTGCAAAGTTTTACGCCTCTCCTCATAATCAATCTTTTTCTGATCCATTTTAGCATGTTCAATGGCAGCTTCATATTCTTTAATTTTAGCCATTTGCTCTTGCTGTTTTGTTGCTTCTTGCAATTTGCTAAGTTCCAATGCATCTTTGGCATGTCCTACAAACAAGATGTAAATGATGTGTCATAAAATAAAATTATAGAAATTACCAGCTGAGATAAAGGTTCATCATCACATGTCTTTTTTTGCATAAATAAATAGAAAAGATTTTACATTATAAAGTATGGTCAAATCAAAATAGAGCACTTCTATAAAATAACATTCAATACAGTAAGTTGGTTAAAGGTTATTTGTGAACACATAATTAAGGCTGGGTTGCACCAACTTACTTTAACTGTAACTTTAAAAATAACCAGTGTTTTCTGTATGGAGTTTTGAGTATGTAAAATGTTAATCAGTAAAATCTATGTTGTATAAATTTAACAAGCTTTCTTTTGTGGCTAGCGTAATTAAATCTAATACTGGAAAAAATTATACAGACTTGTTGGGCAAAAAAATTATATGGAATCGCAAATTACGCAAACACTAACACCTGGTAGTAACTCGTAAGTGTTTGGGAATCAAGACAGTACAATCAAGCATTTATAGTTATTCGTAGACAATCAATGAAAATCAAATAAATGTACTTTGATCCCTAGATGTTTAGATGGATTTCATTCACAGGAATACAGTACAATAACTCTAAATACATTTCTATACTGCAAATTGAACAGCCTATTAACAGATTGGATGAAAATCTCACAGTAATACTGTAGCACATGCAGAGTTTATAAAATACAAAGAGTGCCGCTTAGCTTTGTAATGTACTTAAACACAGGAATTTTTAACAAACAGGGACATAAGTTTTAACTGTACTGATAAGCAGATATAATTCAGTGGCACAGCTATCGTAGTGTGTCAAATAGGCAAGGGCGTCTAAAATTATAAGGAGCATTCGTCAAAACGTGCAATAAGCATGCTGACAATTGAGTTATTCACAACGTTGAAGTCAATTTTATGTTTCCAAAACTGAAATATACAAGTAAAGTAAGTAAAATAATTCGAATTGCAATATGCACGATGTTTCTTAGAGGTTATGTGATCGCATTATGCAATACTAAAAAAGGTTACGATTTGAAGTTATTTCCATACTTACTTGATTTCTCCAGTTCTCTAGCAGCTTGAGCGGCTCTTTCTAGAGCACTTGAGTCAAACCGATAAGCCTCCATCGCTTTTTTCTCAGATTTAGTGAGTGTAACTGGAGGCGCGGCTGCGCCTCCGCTATCTCCTGGGGCATCATCAGCAGGAGGCTGAGGAGGTTTTGTACTGTACCCGAATAACCAAGACATAATTATAAGATAAAGTTTAATTCATGAAATAACTCTAAAATAATTTAAATCAGTTTTTCAAGATCTAGTTCCACAAACCGACTGAAACTGACGTTTACTTGTCTCATCCATAGAGAAAAGTAATACATGTCTCATCTGTGCCATAGACTAATCAGATATTGCATAGACAATAAATACATTCATCTATAGTCTTTGGTCAGCCATCTTTAATCGTGTTCTCGATTATGTTTGCACACAAATATTTTCGCCACAATACCGTCCCAGCTAAAAAAGTGTATGTCTCCAGCTCATCATGTCATGAGCCCTTGAGAAATTCTAAGCATGCCATATTTTTAAGCTTATTTTACAGAAATCGAACGTGCGTGAATCATTGCGATTCAAAATACAAATAAAATAATACGAAAGCGAAGCTGTATTCATTGGTCAACTGGTAGAGAATGCCATAAGTTTGCATTGGCATATTATGTTCATAGAATATGATCTGAGATGGAAACCCATTCAAGCGCACAATTTTATTTTATTTGGTGTACCAACAACATTACATACAAAGTATGTAATTACATAAAAAAATAATATTGGATCAGTAGATCAACTGCCTAAAAAGGGCTGCTAAAATAGATTTTCTAGAATTTTTTGAAGCTTTCAAGTGTTTCAATACTTCTTGCGAAGGTTTCTTCCAATGGTTTCTTCCACTTCTATTGATCGGCGTGTGATCAAATTACTTGCTTGCATTCTTCATTAACCCCTAATCGAACAACTATTTAATTTGATCTTATCCCACCAAGCAATAAATTACTTTAAAACTTGTGTTTTTCTTTATAAGGCAAAAAATAAAAATACCAAATAAGATTCGATTTATTTATTATTATCATTATTGTTAACAAATACTCTTGAAAAAATTTTAAAATCAGTATTAATTCCAATAAGATCTTAAAGTATGTATGTATTTCATAAAAAATAGATTACTGAATAAAAGCTTCCAATTTTTACCGAAAAAGGTGATACCGGAAGACTATAAAAATATAAATCTTATTTTTATGTAAAAGGCCAAATAAGTGTATGAGAATTCGTTGTGAAGCAAGTATTTTAAGATCCTAACAGAGATTCATAAATTAGTATGGCGTGTTACAAAGAATATTTCGAATAAATAATTTTATCAACAGTAAATTGTGGCAGTGATATTAAGTATGTATCTGTTACTGGTAAACATTCTTCACTCTAGAATTAAAGTAGGTATGAGAATACTTATAAAATGATTGAATAAATAATAAAATTGAATACTGTTATCTTAACTAATAATATGACACAACAAATGTATAAACTGTAATAGGTATAGTAAATCCAATCGGGAGGTTTATTCCACTTTGTTCACCTGGGTGAAAAAGTGGAATGTTTAGTATCCTCGCCCAGGTGAATTGATTCGACTAAAACGTTCGCATTTGTTTAGGAATAAATTCACCCAGGTCTTCGCATCTGTTCACCAGGGTGAATTAATTCCTAGGTGAAGAAATGCGACCGCTTTCGTAGACTCAATTTACATGGAAAATGAAGTTGGGTGAAATAGTTCCGAGGTGAAATGAGAACACTAAAAATTCCACTTTCTTCACCCAGGTGAACAAAGTGGAATATCCAATCGGGAGCGTGAAAGCTGTTTCACACTTTAAAATCACTACTCGGAGCAACCTAGCTATCATAATAAAACGCTCTGGGTTAAGGATGAACAAAATTCTCGACACGTAGTAGGGTCTCCGTCACATTCGGTACATACATTATACTTATTTCTTCAATGAGTGTCACCCACGTTAGGAACACGCTAGGGAGGCAATCCTTAGGTTAAACATGTAAAACTATTATAAATCTTAATGTAAACCGTCTGACATGTGGTGACGCAAAATATGGCTTATTTTTCTGGTCGCTTAACTTCGTAATTAAGTTTAAGCTTAGGAGGATTTAGAACGTTAAATCCCGTGACCGCTTCGCCGAGCTTAAAGTTCTTGTAGTAGTCAAGCCCTCTCATCTTGAAAAATGAGAAGCGTTATGTCAACCCCTGCAGACTCACGCCCGTATTCACAAACGATGCTTGCATAAGTGAAGCAGCAAATCGAACGCACAACGTTGGTGTGACCCTGTGCGTCCACGCGCACTGTGAGACCTCATAGTAATGTTTGTGAATACGGGCGTAACATAATTACCGTCGAGTTTACAATAAATGATTACTTATGAAAAATACAAGTCATTTTGCTAGATAAAAAACAAAAACAATAAATTAAACTCCATAAAAATATACTGGAAACACACATCAGTACAATAAATTACTATAGCTGCGTTAATGACGTATCTCGTAAATGCGGCTCGGAAATAAAGTCAATAAGTAGAGAATGCTACACTAAGGAGTGGAGGTGCGCTCTATAAAAGTATTTAAAGTTGGCACCACAGTTGCGGAGTAAGAAAGGGCTCAATTCATATCATAAGTCCAGTATTTTACAATTATTTCTACAAATCATCGTGCACAGTTACAGTTAAAAACTAATAAGTATGCAACAAAACAATAATTGTTTCGCATTATTAGCCTGTCAAATACTTACAGCCCTATCTGTAGAAAAATAATATTTCATAAACATAATTAGGTATTATGAAAAAGTTTCGGTCAGTATCACAGTTTAAAAAGCGAGTTTTCACTGCCAAAAAGTAGCTCGTAATTAAAATACACAATTAAATAAACATCACCTAAAACATGGTAACTTACATATCACTAGTAAATATATAAGCAGTATCTTACGATTAAACGGTTAGTAATGTTATTATTTAATGTTACTTCTATATACAGCAACTCAATACAAAAGCTATTATTATAATAATGATGTCACACTGCTTAGCTACCAGAACCATAACAACCACATTTTCTAAGAACATGTACTTTTAGGAGATTAACTAGTTCACACAAATAATGTTTCATACTCTTAAAAATAAACAATGAACTTATACTAGGTACGAATAGTTATAGCATTACGTAAAAATGTGACGAACAGAGAAACCAATACAAAGTTATTAAAGCATGTCAATATTGCCCATTTTTAAGAAAACAATAGTAATCGTATTTTCGTTCAATTAGAATCAGCTGACTCGATAATGTCGACCAAAACTACATCAAGCTTTATTGGTTGAAACTAGGTTATAAAATTTGCATTTCGCCCTTTTTAGTATATCGGCACCTCAGATCCCTTCTATGATCTGAGATCGGCACCCAAAACTGTCAGAGAATAATAATATATTTTAGATGTAGTAAAGAACAGATATGACCGACTGACTATATTTATTTAAGCAGTCAAGTTGTTAGTGGCAGATCTTGAACTCATATTACATTATTGTTTAACTATAACTTTTATTCCAATTACGGACCTTACATAAAGGTAAAATTAGCATATTAAATGTATAGTATTATTTAAAAAGACTGCAAGTTCTGTGTCATATAAAAATGTTTGATTAGGTAGGTACATTAGAAGCAGATTTCCTATGATTATTTATATTAAGTGCCCATGTAGTACTGTATGTAAGGTCCAAATTGTTTGATCTATAGACAGCACATCAAGTTAAAATACACTGTAAGCCAGGGATGGCGAACCTTTATGTATAAACGTGCCAACGTTGATGTACTCATACACGTGCCATTAAACATCATGCCATTAAAGAGGGATATTGTACAAGCTGCGCCGTGGCAATAACTGATGAGGTGAATACGATAGTCAAAACATCTTATTTACTATTTTATTGGTGACTTTTGTGATTGATGGCATGCCCTAAATATTGTGCCATCAATGGCACGCGTACCATTGGTTCGCCATTAATGTTGTAGGCGCTTATGCACTTGTAACAAGGTCGACTTTTCAACGTAAATGTGTCTGATGCGCTGTCGTCTGCAGGTGATTGCTTATCGCCTATAACGTCCGAGGTACGCGCCGCAGTGGGGGCACTTGTGATGCACGTCCATGCAGCTGTCGATGCAGCAGGGGATCAGGCAGCACCCGCAGAAACATCTGGAATAGACAATTCAAATATCGAACAAAAATCACCAATACAGCAACGCTAAGTCTTTTGTTTGGACAATAGCTTATTTTTATATAAATGGCAAACAAACCTCTCTGGGATGTTCTGCCAATGCTTCGTGAAAATTTCACTCAAACATGAAATAGCTTTTATACATACAGGGTGTAATAACAGATCGGCAAAAACGTCATAATCTTTAAAAGGCTAGTGAATTTTTTTCCATGTCCCTTCTTCTGTTCAGTACTTCAAACTTAATTTTTTTATTACGAATAAATCCAGTTTCACGTAAAGGGATAGGCCTGAATTCAATCGTATTATGAGATATATTTTTTTCTTAGTTTTCTGGCCTTCAATGATATACCGACCTACTAATAAAACTTGTGAGGAACTAATTACATAAATACCAACCCGCGCACGCAAAAAACATACGCACTGCAACCTCGTGAATTGTGTGATTCAACTTGACCGAATTGACTCATGGCCTTGTTACGCAAATATTTTTTAAAAACTTCATTCATTTAAAAAAAGGAAAGCTTATAAAACTCGTTCGTTTCAGCCAAATGACGTCCACTGCTGGACAAAGGTCCCAAGGATTTCCATAATCTGACCGGTAAGACCGGTCCTGCGCTGCCCGGATCCAGGCTCTTCCCGCGACAATCACTAGATCGTCGGCCCACCTAGTGGGAGGCCTGCCCACGCTACGTCTTCCGACCCGTGGTCGCCACTCGAGAACTTCGATATGCTTATAAACTCACCCCAAAATAAATATGATGGCTCCAGATATGTATGCGATCAGTCCAGGTTTCGTCTGTGTGGCAGTGTCGATTTCAGCATGGCAGCTAGGGCATATCATGTGTGTGGGATGAGGGCCGACGGGCACCACCGTCGTCACGATCTGAGGTCCTGAGCCTATAATAAAATATGAAATCAAGTTATATTCTGATCAGCTCTGAGCTCTAGCTACAGTTTGTTCAGGGGAATAGGGCTAACTCTTGTAAACTAAAAGAATCAGTAGTAAAACTGCGACGTCTTTAGCTCAACCGGAGTCCTAATTTTTTTTTAAATGCTTCAAGCAAATCTGTAAGCAGACTCATTCTCAGCAATAATAAGTAAGGTAAAATAAACATTAAAATAATTGCTACCTCATGAAAAAACAATACCAAAACATTCGTATCAATCGTATCACTGGTTCCTACAACGTAAAGTTCAAGGATATACTCATTTTATATTCTAATACATACAGTCAATGCATTAGAACAGAACCAGTTGTTTGGCTTTCTATGAAACAAGGTTATTTTCAAGGTCCACACTTTAAAACCACAAGTGTTTTTGCTACATGGTCATTTAGATTTAACTTTGGCAGAGTCACCATATCTGGCCTTGCGGTGTGGGTGCTAACTCATTTTGTATAATTTAATAAAATATTGAAATTAAATGTTCTTACTGGCACACAAATAAAAAAAACAAAATTATTATTTTGTAATAACTAGTATCCCTAAGAATCCCTAAGATTTAGAATAATTCTTGATGTGTGAATATAAAATTTTAGATTGAATAAACTTTGTGCCTAGTCATTTCTTAAATAAAATCGGGGTCAATGCTTTTGACCTCTGTGAAGAAAAATATTCGAGTTTTTTAAGATATAAAATATTACTATTGCAACTTCTTCGGCCATACAATGTTTTCATCGCTGTCTAGCTAGTCTAAAATTAGGTAGGTACCTATATCTGAACATAAAAGAAGTTTATTTATTTTTAGTTTATTCAATGCAAGATATTATAAACAATGACCCATTCTGTGGTCACAATAATGTTTAATAAATGACACATAATAACTAATTAACAAAACCATAGCACTTGAGGTCAGCATCAAAATTAAAAATGACTCAATTGCTGTCGTGACTTGTATCAGAATCACAAATAATTTGAAATTAAATTAATTCAATTTCTTCTTCTTTTCGTGTCGACAACAAACCTACACAGTGTCAGCCCAAAACTCCGCCACGAGGAATTTAATTTTATTCTGTTTTTATACAGTAATCCAATGGGAGTGCATTCATTGTACCTAGTTAGCTAGACCTAGACATACAATTCACATTGATAATTTAGTTATATAAATCATTCATTTTTCTGTTTTTTACATGGTTATTTAACTATGGCGAATTATTTGTAAAGAACGAATAAGTTGAAAAAGAATTTTCAATTTTTAAAAAAATTGAATGCTTTGATTCTTTGAAGTGGTGTTAGCAATACCCTAGAGTTCCAGGAAATTAAAAGGAACATGTTGTACAGTGTAAACAAACTTTCGCTTTGCAAATTTTGGTTTGTAAGCATTTATTGCGCAAGTATTTATTATGCAAGAGCATACATTTGTGAACCACAATAAGTGTTGGCTATATCTCTAAGAGTTGAGATTTAAAATGGTCATTGAGTACTAAGTATACAGGGTGTTCCAAAATTAGCACAGCACACTGACACCAGATGCATTTAACAAGCCTAATAATGTTTATAGAAAAGTTTCATGTGTTTTGAGTAGAGATGAAACGGATAGTTGTTTGGCCGGATACCGGATATGCGGCCAATTGTTTGGCCGGATACCGGATATGCGGCCAACTGTTAGGCCGGATATCCGGCGGCCGGATATCCGGCGGCCGGATAGTTGGCCCATTGTCTCGTTGCATGTCGTGACGAGTATAGCGCCGCACAGGTGCTTCGAACGCGATCAGTATGTCTCTAGACTAGTCACACTTTTCGAAAATCGAATCCGTCCGAATAGAATGTCAGATTTTGCCACTTGTCTAGGGTTCAATTCAATTTCGGTTGCAATCGTGAGTGTGTGATTGAATTGAATAGTGAAAATTTAATTAGTTACATCATGTCATCAGACCATCCAGTGAAAAAAGAAATCGCCTATTTTATGGGACAATATTATTTGATCCTCTAAAAACTAATTGATCTTTTTTGTGTGTGCACTTTTAAAAATAAATGATGTATTTTATTATATTTTATCTTTATATTAATTATTGGGTATATATTAGTTGATCTACGGTTAAATTATGACTGATCTTCATTTAAGGTAACATAATATTTATGTTTAACATACTCTTTTAATATTTGGTAAACAAAAATAATATTTGATCCTCTTTTTTAGTCATTGATCTTTAATTTTGTTAATTTGATGATTTTTATATCAAGTTTGCCTTTTAATATTGATCACCTAATAAATACATTTCGATCTATGTATAACTTAACTTTAAAATATATTTGATCTAACTAAAAATATTATTGGTTAATATTTTTAATTAAAAAATATCTTTTAATTTGCGCGGTACTTTGTGGTTGAGTGACAATCGTCCGTCATTGGTTACTGAGTTGGCCAAGGGCTTAGCGGCCAATAAGCAAGCAGAATGGTACATTGCCATNTGACTGAAATTTATACCATTCGGGCCGCGTCAGGCACGGGTGGCTGACAGTTTTTTTTATGGGTATAATATGTCAATATAAATAGTAAAAAAATATTTTTTAACAATAACTATTCATTTCAAGCCATTACACATCGATTAGCAAAAAATTCAATTTTGGCGAATTAGTAAATTTACTTTGGCAGTCAACGTGTTAAATTACAAGCTTTGTTTAGTTTGGGACTAGAGGCGCTATGTAAAATAATTTCTTACTTCTGTCATCCCTGAACTCGACATCATAATTTTTACCTCTTTATTTTTTTTCAAATCGCAAGGTTGATTTTCTCTTAGTATACCGATCTCGACCGTGATCAGTGACCATAAAGTCATCTGTCAACGGGTCGATTAGACACGATAAAAGCACTAAACGATATTTGTTTACTTTTAGTGCGACATCGGGTTGTAAGGACCTGATAAGTTTTTTTTTTTCAAATATTTACTGTGTTTGACGAAACAATTGCAAAACAATATGTATCTTTCGTACTACTGAGACCGAATATCCATCCCGCACCAACGCATCCAGCACCTAAGGTCAAATCGATTATTCGACCCGATAACGCAGTGTGAACGTGTTAAGTATGCTTTTTTAATAAAAAATAAATCTTTGAACATCAAATGCCTTTAAATAGTTTCCATCCTTTGACTACAACTTAATAAAAATAAGTACCATAACATCATTATTTTGAAGATTATTTGATATAGACAAAAAATGATTTATACAAATCGAATTATTTAAAAAAGTATCACAATATTGAACATTTGGCGCTCATTTCTTTTATTTTTGAGGACCAACAAGTAACGATCAGATATAATTTTTGCATCTCAATATTTTTTTGCGTAGTTCAAAAGAGATTAAAATATCGATCGATTTCATTTATTTTATGTCTCAAAGAAAGAGGATCAATCATTAAAATAGATGACCATTTAAATTTTTTTAATTGCCGTTTTTGCTAATTTAAAAAGATCATTTAAATACATGCCGTTTTTTAATATCCGGTATCCGGCCGGATAGTGAGTTACTATCCGGTATCCGGCCGGATAGTAAATTTAGGCCGGATATCCGGCCTACCGGATAGTTACCGGATATCCGTTTAATCTCTAGTTTTGAGATAGCAATGAAAAATTTTAATTTATTATTATAACAAAAAAAATGTTTGATGACTTCAGAAATAACATCAAGTGTTTTTTTGGATTTGACACTATTTTTTTTTTGTAAAATATACATTTATTTATTTATTTATTAGGTACACACGCCCACACTGTTAACTATCCATTTCCATTTTTTCTCTCTCTCTAATCAAATGGCGATTCTTTGCGATAGAACAAGATGACATGACTTTCAATGGGCAGTTAACACTGTTGGCAATAGTACACCAACGATAGGTACAACAATACACAATATGTTAAAAAATATGCAAAATATTAAGCTAATTTAATTGCACTATCACTTAAAGGTATACACAGCTTGCAAGAAATATAAGTTGCTGCTTAGTTAGCGTAAATGATGTAATAAGTTAAATTTTTATGATAAAGAGTCGGTTGCTGTAGCCTTGAATTTGGGTAGGGACATGAAATGCACGATCAGGGGACCACTACATTTATTGTAGACCTCACAGATCCGACATATAGGAGAGTTGGCTCCTAGAACAATTTTATTCGATGCATCTTTAAGTTTTGCTTCTCTGGTGTCAGTGTGACATGCTAATTTTGGGAACATCCTGTATAATGAGTAGGATAGGTAATATTGCAAGTGTCATCACAGCTAATTACTTATTACTGAACACTATTTTTAAAAAGAATGTAGTCTGCAAATGTGCTCCTAACTAAGACAGACTCAATTACAGTTGTTAAACCAGATAAATATTGGCATAAAATGGGCCTAATATCATATTCTACATCAAATGCTTACGCAGAAGGTTCAACACTGAGGACATGTTACAAGATGTATTTTATAAACAATGATACATAAACAAGTTGCTTACAAGATCGAGATATTGTTGCCAACTTACTTGGTGGGTACTGAGGTGTGTAGGGGCTGGATGGACCAACACCTCCGACTGCCTGGGAGTAACTGGGAGGCGCTGCCGGGGGAGGCTGTAGTGTGTGCCCATTGCCCCAGCCGTACGGAGGAGGATTTCCACTTTTCTCCATTTTTGAATCTATAACATAGAAAAAAAAGGTAAACAAACTCCTCCCAGAACGTACAATGTAGTCGTGCAAGTCGTATGTGATGCAATAGAATCTTGAATCTATTTTTAGACATGATTCCACCCACCTAAATAACGCAGATGGCCAAACTTTAGTCGAACGGGGTATAGGTAAATTAACACAAAATTAATTCGCTCTAAACTGTTCAATATGTTATGTTCGTATTATTCAACAATACAAAGTATTTGTAAATTATAGTTTGACTTCAAGCTCGATCAACAAGTGGAAAATTGAATGAAGAATCCAAATTCAATCAAAGAGAAAAATGTTTATCCTTCATGTCGTTTTTTTTAGGTCCATAGCCAACAGCCCAACACAGAACAGACTAAAAAAAGAAGAGAATGTCTCCAACTTCCTCATTGGCCCTAGAGCAATTCCAAGTATACCATCAATAAAAGCCTAATTAGAGTCATCAAACCTCTCAGTCATTCAATTAGAGCCATTAGAACTTCATAACTATGAGTTGTTTTCTATGTGTAAGCTGAGGACACGTGTCTCCAGCTGACACATCTGTATCTTCGTAAATATTTATGCTACGATAATGTATTATACCTCAAAAATTACAGTCGAATCCAAATAGTAGGCTTTCCACTTTTCAAGACTTTAGCTCAAATACTGTTAAAACCACGATCAAAAAACTATGTGCGAGCTGGAGTACCGTGTCTCCAGCTTACACATCTGTATCTTCGTAAATATTTAAGCTACATCAATGTTTTATATCTCATAAATTAAAGTCGAATAAAAAAACCCGACTTCAATTCTTTCAAAGCTTTATTTCGAACCGTTTTCGAACTACGAACCGATACGTATGTGTAAGCTGGTGACACGTAACACACGGTGGATTATTAAAACCGTATAAGTTAGAGTTGCGTTTTAGGTGGTCAATTCAGTGTGGTGTAAAATGATTTATGTCCCATTACATCACTTTACACGAATGTAAAGTTGCCGTGCATGGCGATATAATTAGGTTTTTATTTAATTACGAAAAAACTACATGCTATATTTCCCAAACTGGCACACTGCCTAATTATATCTAACATTACCTTTCACCTAAAAAATATTTCACCAAGTTATCTATAATAGCGACGAAGCAGGATTTTTTTTAACTTCAAATGCGATTTCCCAAAAATCACCATTTTCGACTTAACTCCGTTTTCACTGGGGGTACAGAGTTATGAAGTTCTAATGGCTCTAATTGAATGACTGAGAGGTTTGATGACTCTAATTAGGCTTTTATTGATGGTATACTTGGAATTGCTCTAGGGCCAATGAGGAAGTTGGAGACATTCTCTTAAAAAAAGCAGGTTTCTGTCAGTTTCTGTCATGACAGTCACACGTATATAGGTGGCGCTTCTATAGCTTATGCTTAACCTTATGTTCCGAAACTAGTTAAAAAAATTTAGGGTTCCGTAGCCAAGTGGCAAAAAACGGAACCTTTATAGATTCGTCATGTCTGTCTGTCTGTCCGTCCGTATGTTCCAGACACTTTTTTCCGAAGCTATACTATTGAAACTTGTAGATGTAATTTATGAACCGCTTTAAGATATTCACACATAAATAGAAAAAAAAAACAAATTTTGGGGGTCCCCATACTTAGAACTGAAACTCAAAATTTTTTTTCATCAAACTCGCTAGTTTTAACCCTCCCCCCCCCCCCTTCTATAAGAAAAAATAAGAATAGGATGATCCCCCCCCCCCTGTTTAATAGTTATTACGTAAGA
Source organism: Ostrinia furnacalis (assembly GCF_004193835.3). NCBI lineage: Eukaryota > Metazoa > Arthropoda > Insecta > Lepidoptera > Crambidae > Ostrinia > Ostrinia furnacalis. The sequence goes on along the minus strand of NW_021135633.1, from coordinate 246,041 downwards.
ATCTTAAGGAAAAGATTAATAAAATTAATAATCAGCTACACGTTTGACGACTAGTACACAAGCAGGGAATTTGTTACGTAAGAACTATCGAGACTTCCCTGCACCCACATTATTTGTAAGGAAAAATAAGATAATTATGGTCGACCACATTAAATCGTCTTATGGAATGAATGATGAATGGCTTCTTTTATTATCATTATGACTGTTATTTTATTGCAGTAGTATACCTACAGGGTGTTAGGTAAATGGATATTGTCTTTTTAATTATTTTAATTTTCATACAAATCTGATTTTATAAATTTTATTTAGTATGAAAATTAAAAAAAATTATGATAATATCAAATTTCTCACTTCACCATACCATTATTATTTATTTATTTATAGCTTATAACCCCATTTACCTAACACCCTGTATAGGTAGGATAGCATTAAAACAGCAAGTTATGAGTATAACATATCTTTATTAACTTATTGAGCGAAACGGTCTTTTAAAGAAGACAATAATCTAATCAATCACAACATTTTCCTTATTAAATGTAAGTACATTTAACAAATCAGCAACCACATTCCATCCAAGATTTTCGGAACCTTGCTTCGCTATTCTTCGCACTGTAGGTACTTTCAGACACACCTAGAACAACAAGAATAAAATTAAATAGAGTAAGTAAAAATCATCACCCACATTCGTGAATTCGTGACATTTGCTATTCTTCGCACTGTACTTTCAGACACACTTATAACAATAAAATAAAACTTTAAAACAACACTTTATTTTCTTCACTTCATTTCAATGAGAATGTCACAAATTCACAATAATGTATAACGATCATGATCTTAAATCGCACTACATCACCAGGTATACTTATGTAAGTACAATGACAATGCAATATTATGGTACCATTGAGCTGGTCTGATGATGGAGTCAGGAGGTGGCCATAGGAACTTCTAAACGAAACGGCGGAATCGCATCGAATTTGGGTTCGTTGGATTTGTCTTTTTGAGCATTTTAGTACTAGATAATTTCCATGGTCCTGATGATGGATTCGGGAGGTGGCCATAGGAACTGTACCTCTAGTAGGAAAAACTTTCGAGTTCGTTTCGTTGCGTATTCAAAGTGTCATCGAAAAATTTTGTATGAAAAATTAAACAGCGCCCCCTAGGGCGGCTATAATATAGGGGGCGCTGTTTAATTTTTCATACAAAATTTTTCGATGACACTTTGAATACGCAACGAAACCATGAAGCTAAAGATAAAAATGGAGGCCAGACTTAGAATACCTACTTGAAGCACAACCTATGTATCACTATCTCGCTCTCTGTGGGCAGGCTCTCTCTTTCTAAGTAGGGTAACCTTTTATTTATTTTTCTCAGGACGACAAAGACTGATTTACGTTTAAACAGTGTGTCTTGATAAAGTGCACTTAATATGATTATGAAAAAAGGTTTTCGATGTTTTTGTTTTAAGATGAATTACAACATTAAGAAAGTGTAAAGGCATCGAAAACTGTGGATATTTGATAGAAAACAGATTTTAATTTGGCAGTTGACAGACGGATTTGGATATGGATTGATTACAGTAAACGGCCGTAGAAAACATTATGCAAAATTAGATAAGTAAGGTCCCACAGAAAGTCCCAGATATAAGAAACAAAAATTTTAAATTTGCTCAAAGTCAATGAAACTCAATGTAAAATCTTCTTTTTCTTGACATATGTAACATTTAATAATAAGTTTAAATACTGGTAAAACGTTTTAGGAAGTAATTACTGTGAAAATACAAAGAAATATGTTAACAATGATCCACTGTCAGAAATCACGAAATAAACACTTACGCGTGGAATTTTATATCACTTCCAGGACAACACGAACTACCGCAACCACGCACTATACAATTTTGCACCATTTCTTCAGACAAAACAATGATAAGGTCCCTTGAAAAATCTCAAACGAAATCAACTGCATAGTAAACAACCGCCATGATGGGCCGGATTCGGCCGATGTTGCCACATTACCGATACCTCAGAAATTGGGATTGTAATTCCCTGATTCGCCAACACATTAAGCCTAAATGGCCGACAATTTTGTGATTTTTTATTTAACTAGGTAATCTAAGTTTCAAATATTAATTATTTATTTATTTAACTTCTTATTTGGTTAGTGAATTGGCTATTTCGAAGAATTTACAAGGAGATTTAAATAAGAAGATAGCAATACTACAGTTCACACTAAAAAGAGAGGTAGGGCCACAGAGAGCGAGATAGATATAAGTAGGTATTTGACTCAAGTTTTGTTCCCAACTTTGCCCTCCATTTTTATCTGTAGCTTCATGAACGAAACGAACTCGAAAGTTTTTCGTACTAGAGGTACTGATAAACGAAACGACGGAAACACATCGAGTTTGGGTTCGTTGGATTTGTCTTTTTAAGCATTTTGGTGCTAAATGATGACCAGGACCCTGAGATTGATAAACAACTAAAAAGTGTAAAATAAAATTATTATACAAAAAAAAATTGTTAAAAACAAGCTTTATTCTAAAATACAGTTGTACTAAAACGAAAAAAATAATTTTATGCAAGGTTCAAATAATTTCGAAAGCTTGTAGCGCAAACAGAAAAAAAAAGAGGAATAAATTCCATGCGCGATACAAGCTTTCGAAATTATAAAATTTGAACTTGTTTTCAAAAAAGTTTTTTTTATTATAATTTTTGTCATCTTTTCCTTTGATAAAAATAGGTCTAGTTTCATATGTGCACTTTATCAACAAGATTACGAGACACACACTGTATAAAATCCGAATAGTTTAATTCGAAACAGGCAGCTGTCATGTTACGACGCTAGAGCCCACTAGCGCCATTCAGACAGTTGCATTTTGGTTGCAATAATTTTCTTGAATTTTCTCCTGTGCATTGACAGTGACAGTTTGTGTGATTGTGATTTTGTTGTTGTGTGTGTGTGGTTGACGTGGTTGTATTTGTGGTTGTGTTGATTGATTTGTCAAACGAAACAAGTTCGCGAGTTTTGAACTAAAATTTTATTTACGTATTATGTGAAATTATAATACAATCGTTTAAAGTAACTCACGTAACGTACGTTAATCGAAGTATGCTATTCTCAGTTAGATCACACCTTCATTATTGAGTTTACTTGATGATTCATTCTTACCTTTTCCTCTTTTAGTCGAACTGAGCAAGATGTCTTCACCACGCCCGAAATCACCCAGAACTCCTGTTTTGCCCAAAAAGGAAGACAAGGAAGAGTCGATTTGGGATAAACTTGGAACTATTGGGCGTAAAAAGGGCATAAAAAAAGGTAACATGCAATATTTTACTGATTCAGAACATTTCGTCGCTATGGTTTTGTGTGGGATGAAACCAAGTTCGAATTACCTCATCATTGACCTAGAAACATGCAACATGCGTAAACTTGGTGCTGTAATCAAACTGATGATTATTTTTGTTGGTTTTTTATAGTACAAGAGGTGCAAGCAGAGGGTAAATATGCTATCGATTCTCCAGGAAGTCCCACAGCGCCCGAAATACCTCCCGAGGAATACAGCCTACGTAAGTGTTAGAGAAATGAGAATTTAGGGCATCAACTATAAACCTGCTGAGACTAAAAGCAAAGAAGTTTTTTTTAATGTTTGCATCATGTACTAGTCAGAACTTGTGTCAAGGCTATTGGCGAAGTATTATTTATTAATGTAATAACCTAAATACTGTGCAACACTATATTTTCCCGTTTATTTTCCTTCTGCTGAAGTAATTTTAGAGATATTAGTGTGTAAATTTGACATCCAAATATATTAATTACACTGCTAAGTGCTTCTATAATAAATATTGTATTTTAGTAGTAAAAGTATTTAAGTATGTTTATATATCCGTTGTCTAGTACCCATAGTACAAGCTTTGCTTAGTTTGGGACTAGAAGCGCAGTGTAAAATGTCTAAGGATATTTATTTATTTTATTTCATAAAAGTGAGGATTAATTGGTTATATTATTGTAGATGACAATGAAGAACGGGCCATAATTGAACCCAGGTCACTAGAAGACCCCAGGGTAAAAGAACTCATACAGGTCCTCATTGACTGGATCAATGATGAGCTGGCAATGCAGAGGATCATTGTGAAGGATATCAGTGAAGATCTGTATGATGGTCAAGTACTGCAGAAGCTTCTGGAAAAACTCACAGAGACCAAGCTGGATGTGCCAGAGGTGACTCAGTCAGAAGAAGGACAAAGACAGAAGCTTGCCGTTGTACTTAGAGCAACAAACAGAGTAAGTTCGACACAGACAACCATAATTTCCTGGTTCTTAAATATGCCTTTATTGTGATATTAAATAGAAATTATTCTAAAATTTCTGTTCATAGGTACTTTATGGCAGTTCAAAACCAGTACAAAAATGGAGTGTGGATTCCGTCCACTCCAAGAATGTTGTCTCAATATTACATCTACTGGTGGCATTGGCGCGTCACTTCCGAGCACCGATCCGTCTCCCTGAGAATGTCAGTGTCAATGTCGTGGTGGTGAAAAAAGATGCGTCTAACCAGCTCTCTCACAGGTATAATATTAATAAACAATCCAATAGTGATCAAGATTATGTATTGTTCTTTACTCAAATTCCCATCTGTTTCAGGACATTCATCGAAGACATCACAACCACTTATGATGATCTAGGAATGAAATGCGAAAGAGATGCATTTGATGCATTATTTGATCATGCCCCTGACAAACTGCAAGTTGTTAAGAAAGTAATCACATGCAACTAAGTACTTGTACTCTTATTAGTCCTAGTCTTGTGAGGAATTATGCTTAAAATTTATTTTCTGTTTCAGTCTCTCATCACTTTCGTCAATAAGCACTTGAGTAAAGTTAACCTTGAAGTCATGGATTTGGATACCCAATTCCATGATGGTGTGTACTTGTGCCTACTCATGGGATTGTTGGACGGATTCTTTGTGCCATTGTACGATTTCCACTTGACACCCCAAGACTTTGACCAAAAAGTTCACAATGTTTCATTTGCTTTTGAGTTGATGCAAGATGTGGGGCTTGCCAAACCAAAAGCCAGACCTGAAGGTACATTACCTTTTATTTTTCAACAATATGAAGATGTGTAAAATCAATCATTTTTGCTCAAAATAGGCCGATTGTTTCAGATATCGTAAACCTGGATTTGAAATCTACTCTTCGGGTCCTGTATAATTTATTCACTAAATATAAGGACATGGCTTAAATTCTTAAAAAAAAAATATGTTACTAATTTATATTGTGTTCATTTATTAATATTCTAACATGTTGTGTAAGCGAAATATATGATTTTGCCTTAACTTAGTAGTAAATAAATAATTTAACTAACTGTTATGTGTTTCATTGACTTGTTTTTCTTAATTACTCAGTAATTAATATTGAATATTTATGAAGATAATTTGATGCTTATTTTTATTGGAAGTCGGCAGCACACGAGCCTTTCACTACGGCTTCTTAGCTTGCACGTGTTGGAAACATCCTTCGGATAGGCTTAGCGCTCCGTTAGCTGCTGTCAGCGAAAATTATGTGCAAGGCGACAGGATCAATAAAAATGACTTACGTTTGCATCACCAAGCTCATTTCACGAATAGGCTATAGCGCATCTCTCTCATTTGAACCATAGAGAAAAAGTAATACTTATCCATGTTCGTTTTAAGTTTGCCGCTGGCGATATGACGTCACTCGAAGAGAAGCGTCTATAACTTTATCAAAATACAGTGTGTCCGGTCACCAGTGTCCGATCCGTTAGGGCGCAGTAATATGATAAAATTTATCGACAAAACCACTGGAATAAAACATTTTAACCCTACTATTAAAAAATTAGTTAGCAAAATCTACCGATGTACAGGACCTATAATTAGTATAAAATCATAACCCTCCTTTTGCTTTGCCGTAGTCGGGTAAAAAGTGAGTTGGTTTGACAGCTAAGAGTAGGCGCACACCGCGGCACCGTTGATTTTTCGTCGGCCGATAGTTTAGTCGGGCAGTTGATCAGTATGGGCATGTATGGGAGTGCGCCTACTCTAAAAAAGTAAGCAATAAGTTGACATCAAAACGTTTACCAAAAGCTCCCATTTATATGTAGAAACACTTGAAATTTTTAAACTATCTTAAGAAGTCAATATTACAAAATTACAGAATAAAACATCGTGTAATTAATTAAAATTTAATAATTCAAGGAAAATACAATTCATACTAATTAAAAACATTCAGGTATACATAATACAATATAATATTTAATCTATTTAGTCAGAATTCAAATTGAATGTAGCTAATAAACACTTTTTTGGTTCTTAGCACCTAGACTTAAATAATTGATAACATTAATTAAGGCACGCAAATTGCGATTGCGATTTATTGCAATTTTAAAGCATAAGTTAAGTATGACACCTACAAATAACGTAAAAAAATACAAAAAATAATACAAGCCGAAGCTAGCACAAGTAGTAACAGTAAAATCAAACATAATATTTAAAAATCTAACTAACATAGATTCATTTTGATGATTTAATTAGACACATCAAAAACACATACGAGTTCATACTTATCATGTTCTTAAAATGCATTTTCTCACTTTATTTATATTTAATTAATAACGATATATTAGGCGTTAAGTATGAAATTGCCGTTTTTTTCATACAAACATAATATTTGCGATTTTTTAGAAGACTACTTAAGTTTATGGAATTTTGTGGGTAGACTGAGACAACATTAAGCTATAAGATCCATAAAGAAAAAAAGGGAAAATTGATAGTTGTAAAAAGATATTCAAGGAATTACTAATGGATATTTAACAAAAAATCGGCAAATTGATACTTTACTCCCCCCTATTAAATTGTAATAAAAGTTATTTATCTAATATTTAAATTTAAAAAATATACAATAATAAAATTTAACTATATATTTTTTATATTTAGATTTATCTACTATGTATAGATGGGAAAAATGTATGTTTAGCTAATTGGCCACGTCACATTACAACAACATCAAAAAGCATTTGAAAAATAGCATTACTAAATCAATCAACATGTCTCAAATGTTTCGTTAGGTAATATTTATTTAGCCATATAATTTTACTTCAGTTTCAACACAGTCTTTCATCAGATCATTTAGCTCATCTAAAGAACCTTGACCGCTTTCATAATTTTGTATAAACTCTTCTAATTCAATAAGGCAGCCATTTTCTATTTCATGTAAAAGTGTAGATATCTTTTCATTACTGCTCTTCAAAACATGTTCAGCATGCAGTTTATATAAATGATGCTCTCTCTTTGCCTGAAAAAGGAAAACATAAATTAAATACACCTTAAATTATTTTGACTGTACTAGCTGATTTTCTAAATCATTTACTATACTACTACTATACTTACCTCATTAGAACTTTCAGTGTACGAAGATATCTGAGGTTTTGGAGTGAACACAAATGGCTTGAAATATGAGACGCTTGGGTCTGGAGTTGCAGTGAACCAATGGACATTCAATCCTTGAGAAGTCAAGCTTGATACCTGCAAATGCATTACAAATATAGAATTACAAAGAAATAGAAATAATATCTGTATTATTATAGTTCTTAGATTATTTGCATAATGTTTTTCATTTAAAGGTCTTCATGGGTTGGTGCCACCTGATGCAGTGACAAGATAATAATTTACTGTTTTGATGTTCTAAACAAATATTTATTACTAAGAAAGAATATACCTACAAGTGGTGTGAATATTGATTTTATTGCTGAACAACCTCACATACCTTAAGATATAGCTTAATAGTAGACAACACAGGAGCAATAAAAACTTAAAACCTACACTCATTCTTGTGACAGGAGGGTAGTACTAACATATAATTTTGTCAACAAAATTATTTGTATGTCATCATCAACTCACCTGACTCCCTTGTGTAGGAAAGGTATCGTCGCATCCACGACAAATGCGGCTTTCTTTGTGACGTAATACTTTGAACATGTTTTTGACATCAAAACATGCACCTGCACTTTCTTCCTTTAGCAACCGTTCACCTTCACGCTGGCGCACCTCATCTCCACCAGAGGAGAAACACTTGGTGAAATTAAACTCACTCTGCAAATGTAGTAAGTATTTAAGGCACATTTATAAACTTTGATGAAAGAGGGCTGTATATACAGAGTTTTCTATAAACAAAAACAATGTGTGCAACGTTAAAACAGTTTAGTTTGCATTCATAAAATAGCTGACAGTGGTTTGGTTTTTAATTTCATGAGAGTGTGCACTATGGTGTGGTGATGGTACAACAATATTGACAATTACCTGTCCATCCCATAGCCCCATTCCCTTGGCTTTTGCCTGCAAATTCTCAGAATGTTTGTCAATTTTTGTAGTTATTGTTAAACCATTTGAAATATTTCTGTATCCAGCAGTCAGTTTTTCAGCTGCCCACAATTTGCCACTAGTTTCTAGCACCCAAGCTTCTTTTGGGTCAGCTATCAGAAATGAGTTGTGGTAGAAGTGGCTATCATCAAGTTCTGAGCAAGGGCCCCCTTGTCCGTATTTTTCTAGTAGCATAGTTATAACATTTAGAGCATGTTCAGCGGTGTGGCCCCTTTCGAGACCTAGCCTGGAATAAGATTTAGGGTATTATTATAATATGTCCTTATAAAGGAAATGGTAGAATAAAATTAAGTTCATGAGGATTTGTCAAGCTAGAACATGGTGGTAGGCAATATGTTATGGAATGCAGTATCTTACCAATTTCAAGTCAGATTTTTATTAAATAGACACTATGCCTTATTGGTCAGAGGGTAGGATTTTAAGCACAGGTCCAGATAGTAGCAACAAAGTTGTAGTAGGTAGGTACCTGACTAAGTCCATGCCCAAAAGGCGCCTCTGCCTAGCATCTCCATCACCCTCGTTGTTGTTTGTCCACACGGCTTCATTTCCAATGACTACATTTTTATCATTGGCTCCCATCTCTGCTCCCCACATCCAAGCTGGTTTACTCAGAATAACAGTGTTTACGGGGTCTGGACTTTCTTCAATAGTGATATACGTGCACTGAACACAAAATAATAATATAAATTATGGCAAAATCGGCAAATTGAAATGAAATGTAATACCAGAAGTTTTCAATGCATCTTACCTTCAGTTTTGGATTTCTTACTTCACCCTTAACAAGTATCACTTCTTGCACCTCATTTTGAGGCCGATCTGAATTTTTGCCGAATATTACTCGGCCGTTTTTAGTGACCGGGGGAAGCACGACAAAAGTGTCGCAAGATTTTGGAAACCTCATAATGAAATTTAATTAATTGGGTTTTACCTGTAAAACTAGTATTGATATAATTATTTTGCTACACTTGGACAAAGATTAGCTCCCGAAACTTAATGTTAATGGTATATTCAAGGTGAAAACGGTCAAAAAAGCTGACAAAATAAAAATATTCCGACCGACCTGAACGACAGGAAAGTCGAAAGAATGACAAATGACAGCAAACTGGCTTTTTTTTTTTTTTTTACCTGTCGTCAGCTGATTGCCTATATTGCGGCCATGTTGTTTTCTTAAATCGTGTGTGTGCGTAATGTATGTACTGAGCACGTTTATTTTAAAGTTACGCCAAGTCCATGAGATGAGATACCTATCCTATTAACATTATAAATGCGAAAGTGTGTAATGTGTATGGATGTTAACATGTTTGTTACTCTTTCACCCAAAAAGTACTGAAAGGATTTTGATGAAACTTTACAGTATCATTTTTTATAACCCAGAATAAAATAATAGGCTTAATTTATGACGATCAACTAAACGACGACAAACTAAATTTCACGCGGGTGAAGCTGCGGGCAAAAGCTAGTATCTTATATCTATACTTTTAAGCAAAAGCTTCTATCTCACTCTTACAAAGAGTGACCGAATAGAAAGAACGGTGGATGTCTCAGATTAAGTGTTAGGTGGATGTGCTGGATGTGCATATAATATTACGTTTCGTTACTTTTGTTACATGAAAAATTTCTTTTTCCAAGGTAATCCAGAAGTAGCCTAAATAGCCCGATCTTTTTTTCTAGGTAGCCTAAATGGCTACCGGTAGCCGTTTGCATTTTTTGGTCGCCATTTGACCCCCGAAGGTAGCCTAAATGGCGATAATTCGCCTAATCTGGCACCACTGTGAGTGACAGCCAAAAATGCATCAGACAAAAATGACAGTTTGCTGACAGAGTTACCCTATAATGAAATATGTTTACCCTAAAAGTATCATTCTATGGCTTTATTGTCACCTGTCAAAGAAAATTATGTTAAAAGTACACACACCGGCAGATTTAGCGGAACTAAAAAAAAAGTATAAAAATAAGTAAAATTACTACTGATCTATGAAACTTATTATACAAAATAAGGAGATAATTAAAATAAAATAAAATAAAATGACAGCATAAATGAAATAAATCCAAATTAGCAACAGCTTCATTCAATTCAAAACACTCAACGAAACTATTGGTGGGGTAATTTAAACTAAATAATAAAAAAAATATACTGTTGGCAATATATTTTTTTCATATTTAGAATTAAATAAAAAAAGGTCATTAATTAGGCATCTTTTACCTAAAAAACTTATGATATTGATGTTTTTTTTCCGTTCCGCTAAATCGGCCGGTGTGAGTATGATACATAATAAAATTAATTACATAATGTAATATACGGTTTACTTATTTTTCAAGACATTTTCTTAAGTTAAAAACCCGATATATTTAAAACAACATTCTTCATACACATACCTAAAATGTATAATATTCGTATTCAGTAATATTAAAGTCATAACTAAGAAAGTAAACAGTATCAAGATCGTTTTTCCCCAGTATTGCACTCAACAAAGTTTATTTTCCCCATTTGCCGTGAGATTCTAGTACACCTATAATAATACTATTAATTATGGCGATTGTGTCTGATGCGATGTATAATAAGACACTATTTACGCTTCAATCTAACAAGATTTCTGAAAAAAATATTTCAGAAGGTTAAAAAGCTAAGATATAAACCTAACTAACTGTGACATTAAATTTGCTAAAAAAAACCTCCCATAGTGTTTAATTTTCACCTCTATTATAGGAGTAAATCTTACACTGGCCACCCAAGATGCCGCCTGTTGATTTTTATCGGGTCCTTGCTTAGATTAATAAAATCTAAGGGTCCTTGAATTTCCAAGACCTTGCCTTTTTCTTTCATCAGGGCAGGAAGTCCTTGGAAAGAAAGCTGAATAACTTTAAAAACACTAATATTCTGTAATACTTATACAGGAAATTTCAAAAACGTGAATGTAGGTAGGAAATACTCTTGCAAAAGAATGCTCTGGCAAATCTCCATGGAAAATATAGATGGCGTTAGTTGTCCCGTTATTGGTGTTACAGCGGAGCTTATCCCAACTTCCCAACTAATATTATAAATGCGAAAGTAACTCTGTCTGTCTGTCTGTCTGTCTATCTGTCTGTCTGTCTGTCTGTTACGCTTTCCCGCTTAAACCTCGCAACCGATTTTGATGAAATTTGGCATAGAGATAGTTTGAGTCCCGGGAAAGAACATAGGATAGTTTTTATCCCGGTTTTTGAAACAGGGACGCGCGCGATAAAGTTTTTCTGTGACAGACAAAATTCCACGCGGGCGAAGCCGCGGGCGGAAAGCTAGTTATAATATAAAAGCTTAAATAATTAAACTAAATAATGTTACTTGTAATAAATTAGTTATTATTTTCTTATAATTATCAAAGTAATTACAAATATCTCTTAACTTATTGTAGAACAGTTAGTTTAGTTAACCAACTTACCAATCAACTATTAACGAACAATTTTTTCTTTTTTTAAGTCACCACCAAACCAACCAAAGAATGCATATTGTACCTAGGTTGGTGGATGTTCAGTAGAGCTTTTGGGCCCTAAAGTTTAACCACGATTCTAAAAAGCTGCGTTGGAGTTACCAGATTTGACATTTTGTCACACTTGTGTTCCATACCAACCATAGCCTGCACTGGTAGGTATTTACCATGTTTGGCACGACGTTGACACTGGTAAGTCACCATTGCAGAACCAACGCAAGTGCGGCCTTGGTCGTGGCCACCTACCTCGTTAAAAGGCGCTTCCCTCATCTGACAGTAACGATGATCGATGGCTTCGGGACTTCCCCAGTAATATCCGTCCCCTGCCTCTCGCAACCCTCACCTACTAAACAACCTCCCTCGAACTGCCACTGATTCCAGCGATATCCTAAAATTGGGTTAAAAATTCGATCAAATGAACCACTGATGTGATATCTGTTGATTAAGGTGGTCTTTCACTAGGATAATTTAGTTTTTTCCGGACTATTAGGTAAGTAACTGATCGTACGACACGGAACCAAGACTATAGATACTGAATTTAGTTTAGAAAGCTAAACGTTTTATGCAATTTTGTTTTATAACAATTATAACGTAGGTAAACATGCACTAGGCAAAAATACTATTATTATTTTTTACTTTTAAACTAAATTACCAATACTTACTAACTAGTATATCACATTTTAAAAGTACCTACAAAGAGTTAGCGTTGATGCGTGTTTTAGACTAGGGGGTCAATTCCTGTAACTAAAAAAGCTTTTTAAACGAATCTGTTCTTAAGTAGACTTATTTACCCATACTCAATTACCCAGTATTACATTAACGCATAAGAAGGCTCAAGGTCACCCAAAGAGCGATGGAGCGTGCTATGCTCGGAGTTTGAGGAGATCCCTAGGAGAACCAGAGTGACTGACATAGCCCGCAGAATCGCTAAAATCAAGTGGCAGTGGGCGGGACACATAGCTCGAAGAGCTGATGGCCGCTGGGGCAGGAAAGTTCTTGAGTGGCGACCACGAGCCGGAAGACGTAGCGTGGGCAGGCCTCCCACTAGGTGGACCAACGATCTGGTGAAGGTCGCGGGAGGTGCCTGGGTGCGAGCGGCGCAGGACCGGTCTTTGTGGAAAACCTTGGGGGAGGCCTTTGTCCAGCAGTGGACGTCTTTCAGCTGAAACGAACGAACATTTACCTACACAGTTGTGTCGCTCATATCTGCCAAATTCCATTCTATGATCTGAAGTTCCATCCATCTCAATCAGTTCACCATCAACATACCTACGAGTGAGTAAAGTAGTGGACAGGATACGACAAATTATTTAACGGATGGTGTGAAGTGACGTCACTGAAGTCACCCATACATCTTCTAACCTAAGCTATGTCGCGGTTTACATGACGTGTAATGTGGTCTAAGCTAGACAATCCTAAAGCACCATGACCAGGTTGCTGAAAAACATCTCAAATAAGTAACAAACTACACAAAAATTTTAAAACGTTTAAAATGGGACAGGCAGGCCTTTTTTAAATACTGAAAAAATATCGTAGCTATTGTATTGGTATTTATTAGTTAGTAAGCACTTAATAAGTATTATTATTATTCTGTTTAATGGCTTCAATGGTGCCACTTAATAAGTAAGCAGGTAGGTAAATCTATACTATAATCTATACTAATACTATAAAGCTGAAGAGTTTGTTTGTTTGTTTACTTGAACGCGCTAATCTCAGGATCCGATTTGAAAAATTCTTTCAGTGTTAGATAGCCTATTTATTGAGGAAGGCTATAGACTATATACCATCACGCTACGAGTAATAGGTGCAGAGCAAAAATGAAAAATGTTGAGAAAAAGGGTTTTCATGCGTACGAAAGGGTTTTCACGTGTTTCGCGGGCACAGCTAGTTTACTATAATTTCATTTTGAGCTGTGTCATTTGCAATAAGTAAGTATGCATGCATACTACTAATTGCCTACTTATCGCTGCATATCATCTAATGATCATAAGCGATAAGAATGCAACAAAAGCCAAGCGTAAAAAATATTTATTCACTTCTAAAAATAAATAATTAACAAGAGTGTTTGTTTCTAACATGAAAACTTTGGCAGTCAGTTACAGACTTAAATTCAGAGCAGAACATTCTGTGGCAGAACTAAATAAAATGCAAAAATAAACGGATGCGGTGACAGTCTTGTAACCACTTTAATTTTAGTTTGTGAATTTTATGCATGATTGTTGTGATGAACAACGCAATGAAAACTGCATGATAAAAATGATAAATTGTGCTACTACAAAAACAAGTACCTACATACATACATTTTAGCATATTTTTTATCTATCTAAATATAAATACAACTCAAAAGTGAGTGACTGACTGACTGACTAGAGATATATCAACGCACAGCCCAAACCACTGGACGGATCGGGCTGAAATTTGGCATGCAGGTAGACGTTATGATGCGACGTAGGCATCCGCTAAGAAAGGATTTTACGAAACCACCCATAAGGGGGTAAAACGGGATCCACGCGTACGAAGTCGCGGGCGGCCGCTAGTGTAATATAAGAACCTATTATTTGTAAAAAAGTTTCGACACCATTCGAATCGCCTTTGATTGCGCAAAATTTGTCTTACTGAAAATGTTTTGTAATGAAATTCGAAATGAAAGCTTGCGAGCCACTTGACTCTTGGTTTACAGAGCTTAATGGACCTAGTCCTAAAATAGCAACCGTTATTTACACGGTGGGCCCGATTGGGCCACGCTTCATATCAAAATAAAATTTTGCAACGCCTCATTCGCCATTTGATGTAGGTACGATGTTATGCCTAAACAGATGAATAATAATCCATTTGACTGAACTGCTGTGGAGAGGGGAGCGCAGGAAGTATCGAATTACGGGGAGAGCGCGGATCTCCCCAAATAGGTAAAAAAAACATTTTTTGTAAAAATTAATACAAAGAGCCTAGTAATGTATCAGACCTAAACACTTTCATAAGAATACTTGTAAGACTAGGCCACACTACTGTAACTAATTTTTGTTTATCTTTTCGGTCAACTTGACCTTTCGGACGAGTGGCGTTTTCCCGTAAGGATAAGTCTAGTAGCCTCTTTGAAATCTACCCTTCATCACTCTTGTTTGTAATATGTGTGTATTAAATGTTATTTTTAGGTTCTACGTGTATAGTGATACAACTACTTACATTAAACCTCAAATGTTAGGTACGTTGTAGGTATAGCCTGACCAGGAACATAAAAACCCTCGCCATGTTGCGGAAAACTAATGGTACTAATTTCTTTTAATGGCAACAGTTACTGAAAACTTCATTAACATGTCACCTTGCATGTCAGTCTATTGCTGTCAAAGTGTAAACAAACTTTATTTTAAATGTGTGCAATTGATTTTGTGAATTAAATTGCTAAAATATTTTTATAGTCGTGAAAGAAAAGTGGTTCACAATGTGTTAATGTATTTGTCGAAGAGAAATACCAAGGGTTCGGACAATATTTTCATTGAATAATGTTTCCGACAAAGGTTGTCAAATTGACTGACATGTTTATCGTATAGTACAGTCCACTATGAAAATTAGCTGTAGTTTGTTTCAACTACCTATTTTAAAGTTTTTTATCACTTTCTCAGTTTTGAATTTTATGGAATTGGGAAAGAAGTACCGAGTTTGAAGCGTTCATGAGCAGACATTGCAGTTGAATATTCAAGTTCTGAATTTGATTATTGATGAATAATAAAATAAATCCTACTAGCCGATTGATGGTTTCATTTAATTTATTTAAACCAGGTTACCTTTATTAATATTTTTTCGTTAATTTATGAAAATATCAAATTAGCCCGTAATCCTGAATCCTGATACATAAATTTAGCCTATTAATTTAACACAGGTACGACTGTACTCAGTGTTGCACTATCAAATGCAATTGACGCGCCTCTATGCCAGGGTTTTTATGTTCCTGGTCAGGCTATACATAGTAATTTGGATGGTTAAACCCTATTATTTTGAATTTTATTAAGCCACAGATTTATCGATATCATTAAAAGTAAAAATAATCCACAAATTAAGTAAATAAATAGACAATGTTAAAAACAAAATCAAGCTAGGTACTTATTTTATACCTTAGTAATGTTATCCAGGATCTTCCGCTTGATAAGAAGATTGGTGTCAATTGTGTCAAAGTTTCAAGCTAAATTAAAAAGTCCTATCCATTTCTAAGTTTAGATTGTTGAACCAGAGTTTGACTACGAGTGGAGTCGGAAAGTTGCGGTAATTAAGTGATAGTTAAAGTTTCCAATTTGCGACTGTGTTTTAAATCTGACGAATGACCAAGCGGAGAGGACGTTCCGAAGTTTTGTAGCGCCTAACTTAACATAAATCTGAGAAAATAATCAGAATATTTTGAACACATCACCGTTAAAATATCGCGTAAAGTTTCACAATATTAATTTGAGCATTATGAATGAAGTTACATTATTATTTAAGAGATATTAAAAACATACAACTTGTAGAAAGACAAAAAAATGGGAAACACAAACCATAATGACAAACTGTAGCTACCTAGACTTAGTAGGTACTGTACCATCATTCTTCCATTACAAGCGCAATTAGTAGTTTAAAATTAATTTGTTCAATAATGTTATCCCTAATTACTTATTGCATTCAATTTGTGGTTAATATTAATTTGTTGTCATGTCTGTCTGACATCGAAAGCTTGGATTTGGATATTGGATTTATTCACTAGTCGATATTGTGTGTCTTTGAGGGGTTATCGTAGCTCATAACAAAGTGTAGAATTACTCCTAGGTTTCCATAAAAGTATCTCTTCTTTTTCTCAGTCGTTACAGTCTTGACATAGTGCACGGGTGCACAGATTTGACCACCATCAGGTAAAGATGGCGAGACGTCGTAAGGCGAGCAACATCCGTCCTCAACAATTCCACTTTGTTAAAATCTCAATCTGTAGAAGTATTATTTTTCTTCTTCTTAGTCGGACTAGTATTATATTATCTATGGTCGGGCATTCTTGTCAGAGTCGTCGTGGTTGCGCTTACGAGGTACACGGTGGGGTGTTCCATGTCATTTCCGAGGGTAGCTCTCCTGACGATGCTTTCATTTCTGACGGTTAGAGGCGTCGCGAGTACACAGAATTATTCTAAAATCTGATTTAAGAATAGTATTTAAAATGAACAGAAAATTATCTCTGGTTAAAATGAAATATTATATTTATTAGTTCTTGCCTAACTGCAGGGCTGTTTATTGGCATTATTGGCTACTAGTTGGATGAATTATTTTATAGTACGCGGCGGACCGGCACCAGTTCGCATGCAATTGCTTGCTGTTGTGCAAGCAGTTAGTCGGTAAGTAGGTACAAATTAGTTAACGTCAATGATGCACTCAATGAAAAGCGCTGTGTGACTAGTCTCACACAAGTAGGTAGGTACTTAGGTAGGTAGTAGTATAGTAACATACTTTAATATACATATAGGACATCCACGCTTACTAACTAGATTTTATAAACATAGATCATTAAACTTTTTCAACATTTCATACGATTTGATTTGACTTAATTTTGTTAATTAATTTCCTATTTATAAAACACGTCTGAAAAATTCAACTATATTTTTAGAGTACTTAGTTTCCGAATAGGCAAATTACCAACCTAGACGGAACATGTGTGATTTTCTATCAAATATACAGGGTGGAAACGATAAGTGATCTCACTCGATTATTTCTAAACTATACAAGATATCCAAAAACTGATCACTGATCCTAAAAGTGGAAATTCAATGTTTCCAGCTTCCATACATTTAGTACTGACACAGTCATGACACTCATGTCTTGATAATATTATAGCAAGTAAAGTCTAAAAACAATGTTTTCCATTGATAATTTTATATTAGAATAAACAATTTACAAGTTAATTTTAAGTGTTTATTATTTAAAATAAAAAAATAACACTTCTAATATTGTGTGGCTGGCATAGTGGCATACATTTAGTATGGAGGCTGAAAACATTGAATTTTCGAAAAGATCCAGTTAATTCTGTAACATATTACTGATATCGTTTGAAAGAGCTCGTGAAGCACTTTCAGGATCAGTAATCAGTTTTTCGATATCTTGTATAGTTTAGAAATAATCGAGTGAGATCACTTATCGTTTCCACCCTGTATATAAAGAGTCCGTTTTTTCAAAGGTGCGAAAGCTTCATTTAATTTTATGAATTAATTCATTTAATTATTAAATTTTAATACATTGAGCTGGCGGTGCACCTTCTGAACTACACTGAAAAATATGAAACACCAGTTTATTATTAATGAAGGTTAAATACAAGGCGAAACAGTAAGCTGTCGGGCCTTCAGATCAAGGCGTAATCTGTGTACTACGTATATATTATAAACCTACACTTTATTGTGGTTTGGAGTTGCTTCAACCAGTAATAATTACCACCTACCCAAAAATTAACCCTCGACCGTATAATAGAGTCTATTACTGAATTAAGCTCATGTGAATTTGCTAATTTATTAGTCTGACGATCACCCTTTGAAGAGTGAAAGGACCACAATGAACAGTATAACGGATTGTCAAGGTTTGTTACCCTCCTAATCTGCGAAACAGGCTACATCTGCTACCTATTTCTGACTTATCAAATCAAATCAAATTATCAAATCAAATATTTTATTTAGTACTTAGGCCCGTTCCAGGGCGCTTATACACGTCCTAAATATAGCTTGCCCTATATCAGCACTTCGGGACAACAATTTGCGAAGTTGTTTAGTCAATATTCATTAACCTAGAGTGCAGATAGAAATAGCCGTCCAGGTGTAGCGTCTAGCCAAAATACATTGAATAATTTTCAATGTTAAGCTTTACCAGTAGCTTAGGCCGTTGTTTCAGTTAAATAGATATCTTGACAATAATTCAGACATAATTAAAGCGCTGGCCTCGGGGTTGATACCGAATGCCCTAATACAAAGTGCCTATTTATCTCCCGGTTCGTAATTGCATTTTGTCCCTGATTTTACTCCGGCTTAGTAAGCTAGTCTAAGACAACTTACTCGCCTGCGGTTGGCTTTTGTAGTTCCGACTGACGCAATTCACCCGCTTACAAACACCCACTGTGCATTTTATATTTATACTGTATTGCTTATCTAATTGACCTAATTACTCCTGTTCATTATTCTTCAAGAGCGGCCTCTTACTTTCAATCTAAAAGTGATATATTTTTACAGGGTGTCCCAAAAACAATGGATTTATACAACTATCGATTGGCCTCCTCAAGATCTCTATAATATCAAATTGATCTTAGTAAAAATATTACAGATTTAAAGATTTTTATTTTTAGAAAATTGGCACCTGTTATTAGTTTTTCTCATGAAATTCAACAAACTAGTCCCAAAGTATTTCAAAAAAATGAAAAAGAAGGAAAGGATTAAGTCGTAATCTCGCATTGCAATCGCATAAGTACCTATGTCAATTTATTTTCAAAAATACAAAAAAAAAAAAAACTCGAAAACCGTGATATTTTTACCTGGTCAAAGACCATGTGAAGCTTATCGATAGTTACAAGGTTATCCATTGTTTTTGGGACATCCTAGGCAATATAGGCATGTTCTGTCCCGATTTTGTGAGATGCAGATATGTCACACAAAAGGTCTCACCGATTTATTATTCTACGTCCATACACATAGTTTTTTCATTCCCATTTTATCGCAAAACTTGCATGAAACTTCTAAAGATTCAATGTACCTACCTCATAAAACTCGGTATTTCGTTGGGTTTGGCGTAACTTCACCGTCATGAGTAACATAGTCTACGGTAAATTGATTTTNATATTATATGTATAATGTAAATGTATGTTTTTTACTCTTTTACGCAACAACTACTTAACAGATTTTATTGAAACTTTACAATATTGTCGTTTATACATCAAAATAACAAATGGCTAGTTATAATAACATTTATTTTACCATAACTTTAAAAAAACCTTAGAAAATAAAATATTTTGTTTTATTTTTGATTACTCTGACCCCCAACTTTGATTACCCCGACCATGAAAATTTTGATGTCGCATAACTTTTTATTCCTGCTTGCTACAGATGGGCCAATATAAAAAATATGCTCGTAATAATGTCTATTTTGACATGTTTTACCTAAACTTACTCTAAATTAAAAAATAAAAAAGGTCGGGGTAATCAACAAAATAATCCAGATCCGGAGAATGACCGTTTTACAACTTGAGCTGCTACATTATCCATAGCAAAATTATACGAAGCCTTATTACTGCTGCAATATGTTCTAAAGCAAAACAAACTAACAATGAAAACGCTATTAGCTAGGCAGTGTTAAAATCTCACTCTAGTAGGTACACAAAAAGCTTTTAGCTACGAAGTTTTGGCAACTACACTTTACCCGTAAACGTACATCTAATGCATTTTTAAACTTTAAAACTTGCTTCCGATGTACGATTCTTTGGAGTAAGGCTGCTACAGATACACTTATAAAGACGATTTTAACAATCTAAGTAATTGTGGCTTCGAATACTTATGGAACGTTCGTGTGTGTTTGAGATATTAAAACGCGTCGTTGCCATGACGACGGGCGCTCATTAAAAAAAGTTAAAATAAGGAAAGCTGGCGAAATCTTTTTTGTATGGATCGCACGTTCGGCGCCGAGCAGCGTCGCCCCGTGAAGCGTATTGTGAGCGAATGCACGGGTACAGACGTTTCGCCATTGAACGCTGCTGCTATTGTTTTATGTTCGATTCGAACACAAATGCAATTTGCCAAAAGTGCTCATACCTACGAACAAAATGACAATAAGAGCGAGTGGACTTGAATCAAATGCGTGACAAAACTGTATTTTTTTACTGGCAAGAGAGAGTAGTACCTATAATTAATTCCTATCGTAATAGATAATTCTAAAAATAAATATGTGCAAGAACATTAATATTGAAATTACCAAGAATTATAACATTGGCTGGGTCAAGCATTACTTCTTAAGATAAAAACTTAATATAGAGGTAGGCTTACCTAATTAATTTTAATTTAAACATACGAGTAGAAAAGATAGTGTATTTTATATTGTTCGTATATTGTTGACTACGGTCAACAATATAAATTGTTCTTAATTGACCATTAGTCTGTTTAATTCAGCCTGATTGAGTAATTATGATCTCGGGCAAACTGCAGTGTCGCCACGCAATTGGCGGTTATAGGACTAATGTAGGACATGGCAGAGACAAATACTGGGATCCATGATCTGGTCTAATGGTTCACGTTTGCATACATTTGTGTGCAAAAAAACATAAATTGTATCTATGGATATTACTTACTAACCGTATTTTATTGAAATAAATAAGTAAAAAAATATTCGGCAAAAATTAGATCACTGTCAGTAAAACGGTTAAAACTTGAGCATTCCGATGCTCCCCTTGTTATGTCTGACCTATACGTGGACAAAATACCGTTTTGACAATATTCTTTCGTTTTATATACGCGATTTCTTGTGCGAGTTATCTACGTACATTTATAGCTTATCCGTTTGTTATTTTTGTAGCAGTAAACATTATTATTTGATAAGAGGACCCAGCAGGTACAGACAGTGCATTATATTATACATTTTTGTTGCAAAATATCACCTAATACAAGGACATAAGGTGTATGTAGGGTCTAATTTGATATGCTGTCGCCTGTTACATTGCTAGGTCACTATCTTGCTTTGCACGTGAGAGACACGACTTGTGCATGTTGCATATCACGAGAAGATTTGTGTAGGAATGCCAATAGAGAAATAAACATACCAACCGAATTGAGAACCTCCTCCCTTTCTTGAAGTCGGTTAAAAAGTAATTTAGTAATAAATACGGCCAAATATTCGATATCGTACAGTTTCTTGTGAGTTGATTTGTATATTGTAAGTATCTTTTACAATTTCTATGGGCGTAGATTTTATAGGGCGATTTTGAAGTACTTATGGCAGTGATCGCTTGAGAGAGGCAGGGTAAAAATCCGTGCGGAACACATACCTAGGTATGTACTTATGCAAAATACCATAAAAATGATGTAGAGTAGAGGGTAAAGTCGGGTATAAGCTACTGTCATAGGTTTACTATGTATCTTGTCATTAATTTGAGTTGCTCATCATAAAATTAGATAAAGAATACAATATAAATAATACTCGTAAAAGGTAACCACAGTTTGTTTTTAACTAACAAACAAGCATGTTCAATGGTTGTTCAACAACTTTCATTGCGTTGGTTAGGTACCTCATAAAATCATTCGTATTCAATGTGAAACATAAAAAGTTGAAAAAGTGAATAGAAAATATTCACGTTGCTAGAGCCAAAACCATTATGGAATTGTCGGAGTTTATCAAAAAAATATATCCTGAAAAATACAAAACATGCCTTACCTTATATGGGATGGTTTGTATTATAAGCTCTAATGAAAACCCTCTTAGAAAAAAAATACAAATAAGTGCTAATTGATAAGGCCTAAAACTTGTGTAATTAAATAACTAAATAAATAAATATATTAAACATTTATAGCATTAACCTACGGAACATTTTGTTACTAAACAAATAGAATATGATTAGGCGGCAAACAAAATTGTGGGAAAATAATTTCCTTATACGAAAAACATTTTTTTTATACCAAAGTAAACTACAATATGTATTTGATGCGGTTTCTAACACAATCGGTTATTCCTTACTATTAAACCTTCAAAGGCCAGGTAACCTTCATACATCAGCTGGACAGGAGATGCAGTAGCTCGTTCTCAAGTGTCCAGATTTGTTACCGTAAACAGTTTTTAATTCTTCTAACCCATGACGTCAACAGGTTAATATTGTCAGTTATCGGACATAGAAGTTCTTGTCCACGGCATGTTGTGTCGATGCTTAGGCTGAGGTGCACCATCTAACTTTAACTGTAACTATAACGTAAACTGATGTTTTCTGTATGGAGTTTGACAGACTTTTGACGTTTGTTAAAATGAAAGTAAGATGGTGGTGCAACCCAGCCTTAGTTAAACAGACGTGTGCGAAAACTGACAGCTGACTGGAATGAGTTAACAATTGATTTAACAAGAGAGTTATTATTCTATTTAGGTACCTGCTACAGCAGCAGGGTATAGAAAATTAACGTTTATGTAATTGCGCCATTACTATTTTGATGGTTGGCCCAAAGTTTATTATGGCTGTGAATTGTTTAGAGTCCATCAAAGCTCAATTAGGTGCGAGTGGGTCAAGCTCTCACTATAGTATGTAGTATTTGACGAGAAACAAATGGAATAATTTTAGTGTAAATGTTACGGTTAATGTGATAAATTGAAAATTATTAATAATAACCGGTTATTATGAATAATTACCGACAGTCGCGGTAAAAGTGATAAATTAATCACATTTAACAGTGATTATTTAATAATTCAACCTTAGTACTAACAAATTTCTTAAAAGTAAATTCTCAAATCTTGTGTACGTGCTCGTGGACAGCCAAACTTTTGAACGTTTTGATATCATATATTAATATAATTTGGCATAATGAGTTTGGAATGTTTCTTGCATAATATTACTTTTCCATGATGCCTATAACATAATGTTTTGATTTAAAGTGAAAAATAGGTTAAGGTGCGGCGGGGGGGGCCCTTGGGCCACCCCTAAGCCGCCTATTTTGTTTTATGCACACATAAATGACCTCATATTAATCACATTAACCAAATCATGCGGTAATTATTCATAATAACCGGCGATTATTCATAATTTTCACATTTATCACTTTGACCGTAACATAAATACCTACATGTAAAACTAGCTGTGCCCGCGACTTTTTACTGGTGAAAATAGTTTAAATAATATTTCCCGTTTTTACAACATTTTTCTTTACTGCTCCGCCCTTATTGGCTATAGGGTGATGTTATATAGCCTAAAGCCTTCCTCAATGGGATATCTAATACAAAAATAATTTGAAAACGGACTTGTAGATCCTGGGTTTAACGCGTTCAAGCAAACAAACAAACTCTTCAGCTTGATAATATTCGTTATAGATGTGCATTGTTTCATTTATCAGTATCTGCCGAATCTTAGGTTTAAGGTTTTTATCGTGAATTTCGTTATCCGTCTTTATTGCCGACAATATCAAGATTAGGCACGGGTTTGGTCGATGACTGTTTTTAGAATATGTTTCTGTTCTTATAAATACCAAACCACGTAGGTACCAAACCTTAACAATATAAATCGCATGCTTCTTGCCTACTAATTACTATAAACTTTTTTATGCATAAAAAGGCAGATATTTGACCGCAATCGCACCTGCTGTTAAGTGAGAAGCAGTCTAGGATGGTAGATATCTTTTCTTAGCTAATATACTGTGTAAATTGCTCTTCCCTACGTTTTGTGTTAGATAAATAATCGAGTATTTAAAAAAGAAAGCTAAAGAAAAGTCCTCATCTACAGTCATTACTTATAAAATATCTATCACAAGGTTAAGTTAAGTTCTCAACATATCTGCATACTTACCTCGCTGCATGCCGCCGCATGCACGGCAAATGAACTACGGGTTGTATGCAGACAACTCGCTCCATCAACATTCCACATACTTCGATGATATGCTTAGATCAATAATGCGCTTAGACTAGCAGACGTAGTTCAAAACTTTATCATTTTCCTCTTAGGAGAATATCTAAAAGCCATTCCATATCTCAGTGGCCAACAGTATCCTGGCAAGTGATTGTGGGTTCGAATCTCATCTGAGGCAAGATTTTTATAATTTGTTTCAGGTTTTTTGAGTTAAAATTAGTTTACGGCAGTTGGAGGTAAGAATTAAAAAAGCCAGATCCTCTCTGGTTAAAGGTCCTGGGTAAAACTAGTTTCAAAAGGCCTCATATTCACTTTACATCAGGTGCAGATGCAGGTCAAGAGTTTCTTGGCTGTAAGTAAAAATAAATATATTAAATGCCTAAATGCCAAGGGAAATCATCCTAATCAATACGAAAAAGCCTAAAATATTAACCTACCATGATTTAAATTACACAACTTTACATATTCAACTGAAAATTAATCTAATTAAATCCGCAAAGATACTTACTTGATGAAATCTGTCTTTTGATTTACGTGAATTCTGAATTTCCATTTGCTCTTTAGCAATGATCTGAACTGACCCGGGATGGGTTCACTGGTGCGTGTATACTTCGGAAGATTAAATGAGACCTGTCAGGGTGTCAAGTCCTCAATCTTAACTCGGGGATGATAAATGATGTATAAATAAATCAGCCCCATTTAAAATCCCATTATTGGCCTACAAAAAGGAGATTGAACTAGAATAAATGAAACTTCCAAAAACGTTACTCGCTCAATTTATATTTCGCGTGCTGAATTTCATGAATTCGTTACTGAAGAACTTTTACGAATTTTTTGATAGTATGCTGTCGTGGTATAATGGTATGTCACTGTATAACGTTAATGGTTTTCAGAATACGTTAGAGATAGGGTTTCTTATGTTGAAGTAACAATCTAATATCATGGATTATTTTATTATTTCCAGTATAAAAAAATAAAAAATGTATTTATTGCCTTCGAAACGTTATACAAGTACACCAGTTATTATCATGTACCTATGCTATGCTATGTATTAAATGAAGTTATTGATGATTCAATTATTTTCCTACTCGGAAACTTATTAGAGCTTTTTTCAGTCATGCTTTATTATGAAAACAAATATTTAACAATTAATCTGAAACCAATCTTTCATCGCTTTTTAACGAGGATACAATTTGTGATTCTGTTCTGTATTCAAAGATGTACGTAATATGTAACCGTTGGTTTAAGCATAATTGTCGGGACAGACAGGAAAGTGATTTTATTTTATACTATGTAGTAAAGTTAACAAAATCGTGCTATGGATAAAGATGTCGCAATGTGAAAGTGTAAAATGTAAATCAACCCGGACACCTTAACACTCTATCCACCCCAAATCGAATCCTAAAGATGCAAACGAAAATACAAATAATGCAGAAGTTGTCAATAAATCACCGCTTCACTACTTCACACAGTTTAGTATTAGTTCACGATTCAAATAGTAATTGGATAGGATATAACAGTTTAATAAAAATAAAAAATCAATTAAGCAAAACGTGTTGTTACTTGCGTGTACTTTCTTACCTATCTATACTAATATTATAGGGCTGTATTTTTGTTTGTTTGCTTGAATGCGCTAAACTCAGGAACTACTGGTCCAATTTTAAAAAAATGTGTTGGCTAAAAAGGCTTTATTTATAGGCTATTGATTACCCTACAGCCAAAGGAGCATTAAAGAAATATTAAAACTATTTTCACGCGCAGATACAGCTAAGTTCACAGTATAAAGAGGTAATTGGGATAGAACATTATGAACAAGACATGTTTCAGGTGAAGAACTTACACGTGTCGTCATAGGCAGTACATTAATTGATACGAAGACGATTCACAGAATTAGCAATACGTTTACGAGTAAAAACAAGTTCTATCATAATTAAGACTTTGGTAAGTAAGTATACATACATAATTATTTGTTGGAAAAATAGTCCCAAAGAATTAATTAAGTATTCTCTTGTTATTTAGCGATATGAAGCTCATTTGCAAGCTTTTGGTAACAAACAAAAGGTTTGATTTTCATTGACAAAAAGTACGCGGGCAGTATTCAAGTCCCTCTTATAGTGTAATTTAACACTTTTTTGAAAACCGCATTAAAATTATTAAACGCGAGGTAAACACACTTACAGGTGAAACTGAGAACGTCATTTTTTAAGTTGGCTATCAACTATTCTTGATTTGGGAATTGTAGTGGGAATGGTTGGTCGTACCAAACACAATGCGGGTAGTATGATGGGAGGCCGTAGCGAGTACGGACGGAATGTTTCGGCACAGAGCAGGGCAGGCCTCGCGAGTTAGGCCTCTTTCACATGATACTTTAGGTATCTCAATAAGATATCTAATAAATAAAGATCTAAAATAACTTTTCATAATGTCATTATTATTATTATTTGTACGCTTTGGAGCTCACGGATCAAAAGTGTCCCGGTCCTTTATAAGGCTTGCGTGGGAATACAGATCCAATACGTAGAGGCCGTTTAAGCGCAAAATAATAGATACAAGTGAAAATGGTTCACATGCTGGATCTAGTCTCTGGCTATATCATGGGATGATCCCCAGCCTGTGCACAGGAGCTATTGCAGTTATTTAAGAATGGACTAGGGCTATGGATGAATGATGGAGGGATTGGTTATGGTATGGATGGAGACTACCCTGGTTCATAGTCTCGTACTGAAATATCGTTGGTCGTATCGAGCCAACCCAATAAGTTATCCTGTGAATTACAGTAGATTCCAACTAAAATTTGATTAAAGCACTTTTTTGTCTCTTTTTATCATAACGAAATCCGATAGTAGACCAGACCTGCAATCTGCATACTCAGGCAGTCAGGCCTACTCGTGAATACGAGTAAGCAAATACAACAAAAGATGAAACTAAACACCGTCAGTTGTTTGTTTTTCAAAAACAAACAAATTAAGAAAAAAAAATCTTACTCCTCAATCTTATTTTCATTTTCAGCCAGTGTCAGAATTAAAAACTAAATAAAAAACTGTTGCTGACACTTACTGGCTTTTCTCCAAGTCGAAAGAGATAAGTGTGAACGTAAAAATCGCGACCAGCGGAGTGTGATAGGATATGCAATCTTATAAAACGATAGTTTTCTAACGGTGTCAACAGTACTTAGCAAGAATTTACTCAGGAAACAAAATGGATATCGCTTAGAACGGCTTGCGTGACTGGTAAAACACTTATCAAAGTATACATTTGCACAATAAACGTGAAAGTGGTTTTTTGATACATAATTAGCTGTAAACTTGATCGTTAAGTAAATAATAAGTTGCATAATACGTTATTTTTGTAAGCTTACTAAAGTCAAATAAATCACCCACATAGACAAATACGATTTATAAAAATATACTTAGGTTGGAAATATTTACATGTCTTAAATCTTTCCTTCTTGTTATCTATTTCTTTAGTTAAATGGGTAAGCTAGGCAATCGTCTGACGTTGAGAGAGTAATTATCTGATGGTCTTTCCATTTAATTTATCTGTATTTAACTGGGATGCTGGTACATTACGCAATGTGTTACCTAATTCTCGTTTACTAAAGATGCTGGTAGAGCAGTGTTTTATTTTTTCAACTTAAAAATGGAGCTCAGTGAGTTTTATTAACTGGCCACTAAAAATACTAATGCTGCTTAAATTATTTGCATTTAGGCATTTAACCAGTGTGGACTGGGCCCGGCCGGCGGCGCGGTGGGCCCGTAGGCAGGGCGCACGGAAGCGGGAGGTAAACCCGTCAGAAACCGGCGGGAAGTCGCTAGTACATCCGGCGGGCCCATAGAGCACCCTATATAACCATAGAGCACTATATTTCGGCTCATTGTTGTTGCCTATTTGCATAAATGATTTATGCTCGCCGACCTTCTTTGCGCTGCGAAAATATTAATTGATGGCCACCGCTCTGTCTGTCAGTTTTCTTTTCTAACTGGAGTGTAACGTGAATAGAGACATTTTTATACTTAAAACACTCAGTAGTGGGTACATACGAAAATATACGTAAAATGTATAGATATTAGAAGTTAATCAAACGTAAAGGTACTTGGGAGGTTTAAGTCCCACACAAAAGTTTCTAAAACACGCTCTTCCATGTTTTAGTTACCAATCCACAATGAGAAAAAGCCACGATCAAAAGTCTACAATAGATTTCAAAGTTAAAATTGACTCAGCGAATGCATATAAAACCAGCATCAAGATGATTGTTCTCCATTAATTGAAGAGAATTCGGCCCGATTGGATACCTGCCACAATAGCACCAACCACTAGAATGGGTTAACTCAATCACTGTATTAACTTTGCGACTGCTGAATTATTATACGGGTGCTCGCTAATTGAGTTGCTTCATAATGTAATTGCATGAGCACAAGAGGGAGGACCTTTCACACGGGAACTGAAAAAGGCATCTGAAGTTCCCCCTCTACGTCAAATAATATAACCACGTCAACGACCCCGCAAAGCAACTTAAGATGACGTATAAACAGACCTCGTAATTTCCAGTAATGAATTAACTTGTTTGACATACTTTGCAAACCATTTTCTACTATTTTCTTAAGACGCAAACAAAACAACCAATTTTACTTATAAAATTATGTATGGGAATGATGAGAAATTAGTAATTCCGAATTTCTTCGAAACTTTAGCGTTTTCTTATAATTGAGTCTTCAGGAGAAGCGAGCAGTTTTTAGAAAAACAATTTCATCCTTTGTTCCTATAATAAGCTAAGTCCAGTTAATTATTATAAGAAACTCAGGTGCCTTAAAGCTTTAGTGTCTAAAGGTAGCCAAGATGGCTTGAGTCCTTTGAGTTCGCGGTTTATAATTAATTAATAATAATGATTATGGTCAAGTTACAATTACACGGTGAATTAGCAGTCAAACACGTCTTGTGGTGAGACAGAATCCATTTGCGGAAGCTATAGGATCCCAAGACAATTGAGGCAATCATTTATCACGCACGATTACTCCTCTATCGCAATTGATGGCCATGACGACCACGACACTCCATTTATTTTTAATAGAAATAGACGTCTGTGACATGTCAAGTGTTAGGGGATCGATTGGGAATTGTAAAGGACAATAAAATTAAAGATTTTCCTATTTCACCTGTCATTACGACGAGCCATCAATCAAGCGCGCCTTGACAAAAAGACGTTGTCATTGTGAGAGTCAAAAAGGGAGCTAAATGGCATTGATTGGAAGGTTCTTCCTTGATCATGTCGCCTGTGACTGACATCGAAGTTAAGGCTGAGTTGCACCATCTTACATTAACAGTAACAATAACAATAACCGGTGTTTTTATATGGAGTTTGACAGACTTTTGACGTTTGTCAAAGTTTAAGTAAGATAAGGACTATACTTCTGTCAACCATGTGTCCGATTTTGTTTTAGGGCTGATTTTTCAATCGTCAGATAACTTTTAACTGAAGAATAAGTTTGGCACATTGACAGTTTCAATATGGGAAATATGTCAAAATGACAAGGTTATTCTACAGATAAAAGTTATCTGACGATTGAAAAATCAGCCCTTAGTTAGACTGTTTTGCACCATGAACACTTTATTCTAGACCCTAAAATCGAGTTTGTTTTTAATTTGCTGAAGATTCTAATTTTAGTAGCTTTAAAATCTATAATCATTTGACTTTGCGTGAGTCTGTTTTTAACAGCTTATTAAAAAGAATGTCAGTTGACTAAGGCTGGGTTGCACCATCTTACTTTAACTTTGACAAACGTCAAAAATCTGTCTAACTCCATACAAAAAGCACCGGTTATCGTAATAGTTACCGTTAAAGATAGGTGGTGCCACTCAGCTTAAGTGACTGAGATATCAACTACCATTTATTTTTTCTAAAAATATTTAAAAATGAAGTAAGGCTTAGTTCATTTTTACTAAGCAATCCAATTTGATGTAGGTAAATATAGTACAATCTCTGAAAGAGTAAAGTTGAACCTATGAAAGAGTATCAGCATACTTTAACGCATTCTCCGTTCAAACAACGAAGTGTGTGGAGGTAGGATATGAATCGTTCCCGATGGAGACCACACGAGCGTGATATACGAGTTCCAGCATAATGCGCTGCTAAGTTAATCGATGCTGCATAAACTTGCGTCGCACTTAACGCAAGATGCCATGCAAGTAAGGCGTCACAAACCTATCCAACTATACTTATACATAACTTTACAGGAACTAGGCCAATAACCGCCCGAGTGGACGGGAGACTTTTGCCTACATAATATAAATGGTTATTGCCGTACAGTGCACACTCCCGGAAAGTATTTATTTATTTATTTTAAACATACACATTGCGATATTTTGAGGACATTATTTATTCAGACCGATTATTGGCCGTCTTCCTCATTATTCCCTTTTTCTCCTTTGAGGCAAATGGCAAACTTAACTGGCATAATCGGATGTTAGTAACGAGCGAAGTAAACCCACCTAATAAAAACAAACTCGAGCTTTTATAGTCCTGTTACTGACAATATATGCATTACCTTCAAACGGATAATGTTCCTCTATATTTTCATGTTTACGGATAACATAATATATCCGCCTGGATTCCTTCATGCTTAGAGAAGCATTACGAATCATTTGTATGTCGTTCGCGTTGTATTAAATTGTGCAAACCTCAGAGATAGGAGTATGCAAACCGACCGCCACACTCCCGGGCGCAGTGAGGCGTGCTTCACTTGTCACATCGCGACACAGCGGCAGCGCCTTCTAAGCGACAGCGCACACTGGGCGACAATCGGGGCGACTAGACGCCGCGACTTGTCAATTTCATAATATGAAAGCTAGCATAACACAAGGAAAAATTTCCGTGCTTTTAAGCGATTTTGTGAAAAATATTATTGGCAGGTAGTTGCTAATTGCTCATAAGATAGGCCCCCTTAATTTAATTTATTGTCCGTGAAACCTTTGTTTGTCACCTGTCATCCGCTTTGCAATGGAGGGAAGTCGAACCTTAATTTCGAACTCCTCCTATGTTCTTCTGATTAATTTCGTTGCGGGTCCAATGACAGTTTAACTTTCCCCCGGGACAAACTTGACCTTCATTGGTTGGGTTTTTGTGGCGGTCAAGCTGTAGATCCTGGCTACACAGGAGTTGCAGTGGTGGGAACGAGAGGTGGGAATAGTCCCGTTATCTTAAGTAATTACTTGAATATGACTCTACACGACCTAACGTCTATAAAACGAGATTTTGGGGGTTATATTCAATTCCCTGAAACAAAAGAACTACATTCTGTTATTCTTCAATTAGTATTTGTGCCTCCTCTAACAGCGAACAGAGTTCGTTTATGACAAAATTGAGACTCAACAGGAAAAAACTATTACATATTTTTTAAAGCTAAAATTCAATAATGGAGATATTCCTGAAGTAGTGGGTTCATCAACACGTTAAAAAATAAAATGCATTATTATACTTATCCCACAAAATACTCGTAGCAAAAACGACTCAACACACAATACAAAAAAAATCTTACTGACAATTCTACTCCCAGAGATATTATCCCGACTAAAAACGCGCTATGAAGCCGTGTTGCCACTCTCGCACCCAGTTACCCCATTACGTCGAGGGGAAAAATACCTTTTACCGAAAATTGGGTAATGGTGGCCCAGTGGGGAGTTTATTATTTTTGATACCGCAGGGCGAGTGGTAATCGTCGGTTAAGTGATCGTCCGTTATGTATAAATGTAATGGAAAGTAATATGTCGATATTTTAGGGTACTTTTTCTTTGAGTGAAAATCGTGGAAAATTCCTTCCCTATGGTCTAAAGTAGGCTATTAATCCTGCAATTTATATTAGTATAAGATGTACCTAATTAAAAAATTGTGAAAAAAATACAAAGCGATTTCAATAGCGCTTAGTATCAACGTAAATATGTTTGCTACGGAACGGCTACAGTTTTTCGTAGTATGCATCAGCTGACTACAGCGCTACGAGACGATGCTACGAACTGTTACTACGAAGGTTAACAATTTCATACGAATATAGAGCTTTGCGAGCAAATTCTAGAGTTTTAAAGCAACTTTGCGTAGTGTAGGCAAAAAAACACATTTTTGAGAGCCTATATCCATACCTATCGTCATCATCATATATTTTTTTACCTTTAACGAGGAGCCATAGAACGCCCACTGCTGAACATAGGCCTCCCCCAATGCTTTCCATGTTGCCCGGTTGGTAGCGGCCTGTGTCCAGCGCCTTCCTGCTAATTTATGATGTCGTCGGTCCACCTTGTGGGTGGACGTCCCTCGCTGCACCATCGGCCGTCGAATAAAAAAATCCACACCTCTACCTCTCTCTCTATCTTTGAAACATAACTGTTTGTACAAAGTGACCGCTTTTCTCGCGATACCGTTGCAAATCCAGGCGAGCCCAAGGAATAGCGACACGATTCCTGAATGTGAACCAGTTAACTTTAAGCTGGAACATACCTTTGTGAGAGTCCCGCAATCCAAACGGAATGTGTTGGAAATTCGTCGCCATTCCGGTAACGACGATTAAAAATGCAGCGTAAACTCCGGCTCGGAACTGACGGGGGCTGATAGCTAGGGCTGCCACGCTCGATAGTGGTGGAATATGAAATAAAAATTAACTTATCGGGCAGAAAGTATCACGGTATTCATAATATAAGAATTAAAATAAGGAGTGAACACTATTTACATTTTGGGTAAAACTATTAAGAATATTCATAATTTGAATACTACAAAATGTTTCAAAAGGGGTCACTGGTGACCCCCAAATAATAGGTTTTATTTTGTGTCTATTTTCCCGCCAGTTAAAGACTTCAACATTAAAAAAAGGTAGGCACATTTTGAAAACTAAGTTAGGTAGGACTAGGTACATACATACCATGATTATCTTGATATTTTGTTATTGGTTATTTCTGAAACGCTCACGAGTAAACTGAACTTATTTATCTCTCTTTTTAGATCATAAATCAACAATCACCTGTTTTCACCCTCTGGTGAAAATTTGGCAGCCCTAGTACAGCAACCCACGCTTCGTGTAAGGTAAGTTTGCTTTCAATAAATAACCATACTTAATAATATTCACAGTTATTGTGATTGAATAAGGTACAACACAGTTATAACCTTGATTAAATAAGGTACAGTTTTTCACGATATTTATTGTTTTTGCTTCTCTTGTCATAGCATCGTATCGTATACAGTTTTTGTAAATTTTACTGTAAATTAATAGGCCTTTTCTATCAATTAATTTCACGATTTTCTTTGTACAACATCATTATTCCTTGACTTTATTTGAGTGACGACATGTAGGAATAGTTGATACTCTTTGCTTTTCCATAACAACAGTTTTCTAAAACAACGAATTATGATAACTATTTAGCTACGTTTTGTATTAATAAATATTATTTATCATATTTACATTATTAAATTAGTTTTGCATTCCAAATAGAGTACATACAGTGTGAGTCACGATAAAGTGCACATATGAAATTAAGTGAAACTAGACCTATTTTTATCGACAAATATTGTATATCAATGGCCGTTCGGAACGTCACGCATCATTATCTCCAGTTAGCTAATGACAAAGCAGTGACGTGTACAATCACAGAGCGCATTATGCGAGAGCACGCACGTCACGACGTGAAGAGATGTGGCAGTGACGTGACGAGTGACGTGTGACGTGACAGGTGGTGAGTCCTAAATAAACTAGTGTGTCTGTTTAATGCTGTCTTGGTTGTCTAGTGATTAGTAATTCCCATCCCTAATTAATGTAGAGTTACCGGAGGTCAGGGTAATTAGAATTTTGAAATAGCCCTGTGTCTGTTTAAGTTGATCTGATAAGAAAATGGTATCAGATCTTGTCACGACGATAATAAGAGTATAGTAAGATTTCATCATAATTATTATTTCAGCCAAAGGACGTCCACAGCTGGACGTAGGCCTCCCCCAATTATTTCCATTATTGCCCGATTAGTAGCGGCACGGTAATGTAGCAGCCTTCACCCAGCGTCTTTCGGTGTTTTTAAGTTTTTAGAAAAAGTTTAGTCATATTTCTTCACATTTTTGTGTATAATTAATAAAGTTTTAATTACCATTCGTAATCTCGCGACTGCGTTTCAATTCAGTTTGACAGGTCAGTCGCGTGACGTACAACTTATCACGCGACACGACAACGCAGCGCGTGACGTTGCATAATGCGCGACAGTGTGCACCGTAATGAACTGATTGCTTAATTACTACTGTTAGTCATGTATTCAATTATCTAATTACTGCATTATCAGCTGTTTCGTACGGTTGCTTTGACTGCACAAATCTACCTTGATGCCGTGTAGACTTTAGAAAAGCGTCTGAAAATTGTATACAAAAGTGATGAAAAGTAACATCATATCTACATCCAAGTTTGGTTAATAAAACCGAGATTTTTTTCTCAAAATTAACCTTAAGCGGTTAGAACTCTAACCACGCGATCTTTTTAGCTTCCGTATTGAATACCTTTGTGTAGGTAGTAGGTATGTGTCTAAAATTAGGGCAACAGCAACTACTTATTTATGAATTAGTAAATTAATTTTCCTAATAACCATCTGATGATCTGAGATGTTGGGTTTAGTGTTATGTCGGTCAGCATCACGTTTTGACACGTCACGTCACATAAAGCCGTGATTGCAAGTGTCAAGCGATGACCACGGCTTAGGCATTATTTATTGTCTTGGTGTTGGTGCATGCATAATCAAATAAGTCTGTTTAGTCGATTGCTGAAGGATTAGATAATATGTATAGATAGTAGTTTTATTGGCAGGTAGTTGCTAATTGCTCATAAGATAGGCCCCCTTAATTTAATTTATTGTCCGTGGTGCATAATCTTTTTCTTAAAGGTTTTTAAACCTTTGTTTGTCACCTGTCATCCGCTTTGCAATGGAGGGAAGTCGAACCTTAATTTCGAACTCCTCCTATGTTCTTCTGATTAATTTCGTTGCGGGTCCAATGACAGTTTAACTTTCCCCCGGGACAAACTTAACCTTCATTGGTTGGGTTTTTGTGGCGGTCAAGCTGTAGATCCTGGCTACACAGGAGTTGCAGTGGTGGGAACGAGAGGTGGGAATAGTCCCGTATAGTAGTTCTATTCATAACACATCTTTCAGAACCTACTTCAGGCACCAGTCTTCACAATACGGGTATATGATATGCCAGGCCAAAGCACCGATTAGCACACTAGCAAATAATATATCACTCTAATTAAGATGAGACATCGAATACAGATAGACTTTGCGCTTCTTCTGATCTTTGGGATGTAATAACAGAAGGGCACTGAAGGCACAACCCTGGTATCTTTTGTGATAATTTATAATTCAACTTGGCGACTAAATCCATAAATACATGTATGCAAATACTCTTATAGACTTCGGAATAAAATCTGATACTCAAAACACAGAATTTTGCTCATAGTGGAATTTATTGTGTTTATAAAGAGAACTGAGTGTCAATTTGGTGGATATTATTATAGTTTTACCAATCAGTTAATAATACATACATTTTATTAACACCTTTGCTGCGGCAGTAACTTTCTAATACTTTCCATTCCTTCGGTACAAGGTCAGTAAACCTGGTATTAAAACTTACATTGTGGCGGCACAAGGCTTAAAGACCTTGTAATATTTAAGATATATTAATTTTATTTTTGGCTTCATGTTAATAGATATTGTGTTTTTTTTTCTTTGAATATTAATAATAATGCATTTATTTACATACACCTGAAGGCGTTCGTGAATAACTTGTTTAGTATAAAAATTATAGCTATATTCAAAATACAAGGCTTATGCACCCTGTGCCGCACTGAAGTAGGGAATTCTGGTGGGTATTCTAGGGATGTGAAATAAAAATATCGATAGTTTAAATTAAATTTTAATAAAAATTTAAAAAAGTAACAAACAAAGATGTTTTAATAATTTAGTCTAAATATTTTACAAATAAGACATACGTGCATAAATACTTAAATAAGCTATATTTAAAGAAAACATATTATTTAATAACATTTAGTTACAACTTCAAATGTTTGTCACGAAAAACATTATTTAAATTAGCAATAAATCGTGTAGCAAATTAAATTATAATCAATTTGCAGTTTTGATTTTGTTTGTTTCTCTTGACGCCATGTCGACATGTGCGTTTCTTACGAATGCGAGGCAACACTGGCTGCACGAAGCTAGCGTGGGGTGCGGTACCAGGTGCGCAGGGTACAAGGTGCTTCGACCTGGTTTCGCATTGTGAAGACATTTTATTACTTCCGTGCGGTACCAGGTCTAAAAACCTGGTATTAAGGTAGGTACATCATTGGATTCTATTTTAAGAATACATCATAGATATATATTCATCACTTTCCTACACCGGACCCAATTGAAGTTATGCCTTTCGCACGACAAGGAAGACTATAATTTTCTTAGCCGCACGGTAAGCGAGACGTACACAAGGTCTATAGACCTGGTTTCGCACTCAACGTGTTAACAACAATCATTAGGCTTCAAGCTATTAATCACTAAGTAACAATGATCAATCAACACAACCACTGTTACTGTATATTTCCAGCTACCGTTTGCCAAAGCGGTACAACAAACGAAGATGCTAGTACGTTATTACAGTAGTTGAAAGCTGAAAACCGTGGTAATTCCAGCGAATTGCGAGCTGGCAGCGAACAGGTTAAGTCCTGGCCAGACCCGGCGATTGTTTGTAGCTCTGTTACAAGGGCCAGTGCACACCTGGGAGAGGCTAAGACGTGTTTACAACGTAGTGTAAAAAATTAAAATTATTTTATTAGACTTTATACAACGTGTTACTGAAAAAGCGCAAAACCTCAAACACCCCAACTTTTTTTTTATTATAAAAGAATTATGAAATTATTAAAATTAATTTTCGCGGATTATTTACTAAGATATTCACTCTTTTTATTTTCGCCCCGCGCACTTGTTATCTTCCTTTTTATGCATTTCTGGAAACTTATTGACCTTTCACACGCAGATTGCAAGGCATGCAGACCTATGAGAAGGTTAGTAGTTAACGTAGATAGTTCATTCACCTCTGATAATAGAGTTTTAAACACGGCGTAATTAAAATATTTTTTTGGTTAAAATTTGACCCTAAATTTTTATTAGTGGAATCGATTGTATTTAGTTATTTTTATTGTTATGCTTTCTATTTTATGTGACGATTTTATTTGAGGGTGCAGATGATCTACAAAGTAAGCTTACCCTAGCCAAGATGCATATTCGTTGCTTATTTACCCGTAACTCTCGCCTTTTGAGAAGTGCGTAGGTGCTCTTAAAACTTTTCGAACAAAAAGCTTTTCCAACTCGTCTAACCAATGTAGGAAGTACAAGCGAAACCCTTCATTGCTTCAAGTAAACTAGAAAGAGCCATGCTCCTGCAATGGAGTCTAAATAAATAAATAACGTAATTTTAAAGTTGCCAGCCCCAATGTAGACGCGACTTAGGTGTCGCCCGCACCGCAGGAGGCGATCAGACACACAAACACGACATATTTCCTTCCAAATACATGATGCGCCTTTTCAAACAACCATGCCTCTGTCTGGCTGGACGCGTATTTTGTAACTTGCACAATCTATTTAATTTGAAACTTGACGGGGTGAAACAAATCATCATCTCACTTGATGGAAAGTGATAATCAGGCCGAAAGTGGAAACGAGCTGCACCTGGGAATCCTCATCCACCAATCCACCTTTCAAACTGGCCATCTCAGCTCTAACTGACGAAACAATCATGCTGTTAACGTTGTCACCAACCAAACTAAGAAAATTTTGACTCCGCAGGGAATTGAACCTAGACCCGAAGGCCTGCGCCTGAGACAATGTGGTCTTATCACTAGGTCTTAGAAGTAGTTACGTCTAAAGCCCGGTCGGTGAGCACGTAGAATTTTTATTTGCTCGCACACTCACTGCGGGCGCGCGTCGCACAGTCGCGACAGCAATATAATTACGCGTGAGCGATAAGGATGGGTAGCTTGGGGTCATTGGACAAAATTCTACGTGCTCGCAGACCAGACTATAGTAGGCTAATTTTGTTTATAAATTAAAGAGCTATAAAAAATAGTAACATAAAAAGATCCTACAACAAGACACGTAGGTACGCTAAACACTAGCTAATGAAGGTGTCTGTGTAAAATTACTTCTCACTCGGCACTGCAGTGGGTCCGGTGGCGTTAACTATTAATCGTGGATTCAAGTTCCACCAGTAATTTTTAAAGGAATGACCTATTAGAGATGTAACATTTCTTACACTAAGCGCAGTAGATAGATTGTAAATGCGCGGCTGGCTTTGTGTCGGTGGCGCACGGGCAAACAGTGCGTCTGCGGCGAACAGCGATACCTTTACTAGAGAGAATATTCCTCTTGTCTCTCGCATAATAAACGATTTAGTTGCAGATAATAAGGACTGTTATTTATAAACTAATATTAGGAATATTATAACTAATTCAAAATTGAATCTCAAAAATAATTCCTAAAAGCCTCCTTTTGAA
Source organism: Ostrinia furnacalis (assembly GCF_004193835.3). Lineage (NCBI taxonomy): Eukaryota > Metazoa > Arthropoda > Insecta > Lepidoptera > Crambidae > Ostrinia > Ostrinia furnacalis. The sequence goes on along the minus strand of NW_021135633.1, from coordinate 207,074 downwards.
ATTGAATCGAGTTTGAAGCATAGCTAAGCAGAATAATGCGTGCTAATAGATAAAGCGTGCCAAAGTTCTAAAGAAAAGGCCCGTGACGTCAGTGAGTGCGTAAAAGTGCAGCACTTTATGACGTCGCGCGGAACTTCAACGCATTGTAACTTTGTAATTATTTGTTTGATTGACAATTAAAAATATGCGTGTCCAATATATTTTTATATTAAAATTTACGGACTAAAAAAAGTTTTTTAGGAAACTAGCCTATTTATGGACTCGACAGGTTTGAAATAAATGCATTTTATTTAACGCTAATTTATTGTTATCTTCGCGCATTAAAACTATCGTTCAGCCACATAACGTCCACTGCTGGGCAAAGGATTACCACAATGACAGGTCCTGCGCCGCCCGTACTAAGTAAAAGTATACTTGTTAGACAAACTTTTTTTGTTCATAAAAGAAAAGTTCTTGGCCTGAATTTCACCTGATGGAAGGTGATGATCAGGACGATGGTGGAAGTGAGCTTCACTTTCTCAACTTACTTATACAGACTGTATCTATTTACCACATAGCATTTGAGTGCACAAAATAGAACAGTTTGCGCACATTTAGCTTGTAGAGATTGCAAAAGGCCATATTTCAATAGTAGAGCGTGAAGGGGGTGACGTCACAGCCACGCGAAAGTCCTTGTAGCGCACAAAATATAGTCACTGCAATACAAACAAAGGCACATCAAGCTGCGCACTGTGGAAATTGTTACTTTTATGTAACAACTAAAAATATAATTTCCTATAATCGTAAATTATATGCTCTGTCATGTCAATAATTATGTCAAAATCAATCCCGTACTGCTCCCATAACTCAGGCACTGACTGTGTCCCTTTAATGCCATTTTATCTTATTTTTATCATCATTTTATCATCATTTTAAATTACAGACAACAGCACATCAAGCTGAACACTGTGGAGACTTATTTAATTGTGATAGATGCTACTTTTCCACAGTAATTAACTTTAAAAAAAAATAAAACCGACTTCAAATGCGTGAACACAAAAAAATCTAAAAATTAAAAATATTGCGTATAAAAAAGTTCATCCCCAATTTTACACCCTTGGGGGTGAAATATTTTCTTCAAATTCGCATGAAACCACCCTTTTGATAATACCTATTCAACAAAAAAATAATCGTTCAAATTGATTTATAATCGGCGGAGATATTGCGTATAAAAAAGTTCATCCCCAATTTTCCACCCTTGGGGGTTGTTTTTTCTATTATTAAATTTAAATGGGACCACCCTTGAGGTATTACCTATACGCCGAAAAAAGATTTGTTCAAATCGGTTCATAATTGGCGGAGTTATCGCGTAACAAACATAGAAAAAAAACATACGGGTCGAATTGAGAACCTCCTCCTTTTTGAAGTCGGTTGAAAAATAGAGTGCAATGTGCTGAAGGCACTCTATACTTCCAAATGGTAGGGATTTTCATTGAAAACTGGAAAATTGATTGCTCTAATTTCATCTAGCATACCAGGAAATTCTCTAGCATATATCTTAATTATAGACAATGTAATAATCCATTATAAATAATGGATGAAACATGACTAAAATAAGGTAGGTAACGTCAAAATAACCCCCCATAACTTTTCTTACAAAATCCATTTTATTTTATCCCTGACAACTATCTAATTCCATGAGATTTTTGGAGTTGTTAACAATTTAGTTACGCTACCGAGTTGGGAAAAGACGTAAGACTAAGTGAGAAAAATGAAAATTAATTTAGGTATAACTTACTTGACTCTTGTATTGTTAACAGTAACAAAGTGTATTAATTTGTAACTTACTTTAACTTAAGACATGCATTATGAACAGTAAGATTATGTAAGCGGTATAATTTGATTGCATGTGATTGTTTGTAGCTACTCGACATCCTGCTGAACTATCGGGTATTGGGTTTCCTATAACGAGGTTAAGGGTGCGACCTGCAGCCATATTAATCACATTATAGCATTCTGTACCGTATTAATACATACACATTAATACATACTTATATCAGAAACATTGATAATTATTAAGAAATAACTGTATTTAATCTGTTTTAACCAGTTTACAATGAAAGAAACATTATTAAGTAGGTGCACAAAAGTGAGAACAATTCGGCAAGTTCGAAAAATTACCCGGAAAAAAGTAAAAACCCCATATTCTCAGTTAGCATTCAAATGTTTGACATATCGTATCGTTTAGTTTAAAATAATAAGTAAGACAAACGTCAAACATCTGTCAAAAACCATACAAAAAAACACCGCTGCACCGGTTATCGTTATAGTTACGGTCAAAGTTAGGTGGTGCAACTCAGCCAAATTTTTTCGAATTTCTCTGTTCAAAGCTGTCTAAACAATTTTAAAGTCAGACGGTATTTGGTGTATTACTCTGGTGAGCCAACTTAAGGAACTATCTCGAAATTTTAAATCAAAAGCCACACCTGGAAATCAAATTTGCGAAGTGCAAATAGTTGTGCTCCTTGATCTTAAAACAACGCGGGAGCACGTAGCCCGAAGTTGCGGTGATGTCCGAACTATTCAGCGTTGTTCTGACTGCAGTAGGCCAGCTGCATGCTTGCAGCAGAATCACTGATAAGATCAAATCAGCCAACACTATGGCCTGAACAACTTCGCGGTTATACTGCCAACCCTCATCGCCATACCACCCTCGTGGTTGCCAAAACGCGAGTGATGAGCGCAGCTGCTTTGGATAGATTGGGAGCATCGCACTTCTTGACTCCTTACCAATTCTTTCTCTTATCACTTTGTCCCTAAGACTGGTGAGTCTAGGGTGCTTCTAGGGCTGTACAAATACGCTATGTTTTCAGATAGCTCGAACAGGCTCGTCTCGTGCCAGTTATACACGAATTCTCGTAGCTGTGCGAAGTTCGTCTCTGAGGGAATCAAATCGGTGTACAAAGTAGAAAAGGTAGAAACAAAAAACATAGTGTCTCTCTTGTCCACTGCACAGAGTAACGGGACTCAAATACACCCCTTGTGTCACTTCGCAGTTTAGGTACGTAGATTTCAAAATAAAACTTTACAATCGTACAGCTAAATCTATGTTATAAAAAGCTATGTAAAAGATAATCGCACTCCAATGTGGATCCAGGGATAAAAAGGCCATTCCGTGGAGACCTATTCAAAACAAGACCATAACGCTTCACTATCATCTTTACCGCGTCATTTGCTCCGACATTCGCAACAACTGGAATGGAAACAAACCTGATTATTGGGAACACTAAACATCCATTTTTATTTTGTTGCCACAGGGTTGGTGCGAGTCAAGGTTAGGCGTATCGTATTCAAAGATATGTGCGCTACTAGACAGGCTGTGAACTAAGATCTTACGAGTACAAATACGTTAAGTTTGTAGCTAAATTGGTATAATTTTTCTGTTCATGCAATAATTTATTTTACATTCATAAGCTTTTTCTTAATTTTTGCGAAAAGCGACATTCTTTGGGTCAAATTCAATGTTAATTCAATGCAATTTATCTGCATCTAATAATTATAACGTAATTTCAAAGTTGGTAAGAGAGCTAGAGGTGGCGCAGAACAGACCGGAGTGAAAATTCTTTTGTCGAAGGCCACTCCACTTGTAGTCGCTACGCCATCTTAGTTAGTTAATTTCAAAGTTATGCATTACATTTTACAAACAATTCCTTAAATTCAAATTTAAATTCAAAACTAGCACGGAACTCTACATTTAACTTAAAAAAATAAAATTCTTTTTCCCACAGCTACGGCAAACAAATTACTTAACCAGTTTCTTGCTACTCGCACAAATGTTATACAACAAACGCGAGCGTGTAAGAAGCCTTAGCTCGCGGGAACGTTAAGGATTTGCGTCGTCGTGCCACGTCGAGGCAAGAAAATACTTCGCAAAACACATTGTTGCAGCCGCAACATATAATTATGCAATTATTTGTGAAACATGCTTACTTGAATTGGTCTGGCTGTTTCCTTCGTATTACATACGAAGGAAACAGCCAGACCAATCCCTGTTACAGATTACTGGGAATATTGTCTTTGAGTAAAAGATGAAAGCTAAGTCAAGTACTTTTGAAGATATTGAAGATTTTCTAATCGATCCTTTTTCTTTAAGATCCAGTGTGTTTGACCAGGGAATCCAGGGATAAACTTACGTTCGATTCCCAAATGAAAACAAAAATTGAGAAATCTCTGGATTTTTCAGTTTGATAAGTACTATGTTAGATTGACCCTGAATATCTAAAAAGTAATTTATTTCGCGCTTCAGACGTATGACTCTTCGTTCCTATTGAACCACATCAGATATCTACAAAAACGTCTAACCGAAGCGATTTCGGAATTACAACTGTCGTTCGTAACTTTGCAGATCGCAAAAAGTCAGTTTTAATAGCGAAGATTCTCATAAAGTCCATTTCTTAACAATTGTGCATAAACATTAAACACTCAAGGCTGAGTTGCACCACCTTACTCTAATCGTAACTTTAACGATAACCGGTGTTTTTGTATGGAGTCTGACGAATTTTTGACGTTAAAGCATTGATTCCCAAAGTGGCGCAAAGACCTTTAAAAAAGGGCGCGGAGCATCTGTGTACTTTTACCCTTAACCCTGCGACCGCTGAGAGAATAAATTTCAGAATGCTCGATACGACCAAAATCTTGACTTGGGGGGGCGCAGAATTTGTATGGTCGAAAGGGGGCGCGTCTCAAATAGGTTTGGGAACCAAAGAGTCAAAGTAAGATGGTGTAACCCAGCCTAAGAATTTGCGCCGGTGCCACTTCAGAGGTAGTAAGTACGAAAATGCTTCAAAATACATTGTTGCCGACTTGCTTATTCATTACTTGCTATGTTTTACGGTACTGCATCTACATAGTTGGGTTTTGTTAGTACTTCTTTGCTTTTGTGAAGTTCCGACTTGAGAGCGTATTTTAAATTACAATAACTCAGTATAAAATGTTTTGTGTATTTTTTTCCTCTGATATTTTTAGTAAACAAGCTCCATAAAATGATAAAGGATATTTTTAACTCAGAATGGAACATTTTGGCTTTAATGGGTAAATTAATGAGACCTAATTTTATGAAGTGAACTAAGTTGAGAGCGTCAAACGTTGTAAAAGTGTAGGGACATTATTCTGCGCTAATATCAGACATTTAGTAGTATTTTCAGTAGGTACTAGGTAGACATTAAAAAGCGTCGTTATGATTTAAACTCTATTTTGTCTCTATCAGCTGTAGTAATAAAACTGCATAAAATATTTGTCACTCTCCTGTACAGTGGAATTTTTTGTCATACATTTTTTTACCCGACTGCGCCAGAAGGAGGGTTATTTACGTAGTCGCTAGCGAGCACACCTAACGTAAACTCATGGTAAGCACACACTAAACTTTTTACGACAGAGGTTATATCATAAATAAGCGAGACCATTGTAACAACATAGGGGTTATAGAGGTTACCATTAGCTCATCTAGCCAGCATTGTTCTCCTGGCACAATTAGCGCACAAAAGCGACGCGTGTGCCGGGCGGCACTGCCGTATTACCGGGGTAATTACATTCATCGCGAGTGTCGAGGATCATGTCGGGCACATAGTCGTTTAGCTCTTAAATATTAAGGATAGGCTTTTAAAGTAGTAGTTAGTACATTAGAAGACACCGATAACCTTACGGTCGCGGGAAACCAAAGTCGCAAAAGACCCAGGAGGCATGTACTACTAGAGGCTGATGATGAGTGATGATATTGGTGTTTTAATTTACTACCATAAATAACTTAGCTGCGTAGTGAATTTGTGGTCGTGAAAACCAGGACAAAAAAGAATTAGGTACGCAAACATGACTGCATGCAAAGGTTGCGCCAGTATCCGCCGATATGCACAGGCAATGACCTCTCTCTACCGGTCTTAGTCCACCATATGACCAATGGAGAGGAGGCGTGGCGTGAAGTTCTCACCTTCTGTGAACCAGTCATGTCACAGAAGGAAGCGGCGGAGAGGGAGCGAGAAGCATCACCTGACGCATCCATTGCCCGCCGCCGACGTCATGGGCACAGCAGGAGGCTCTATGACCTCCATCTGCCCCTTCCTAATAGGCCTCGGCCATCAGACACGGGGGTGTCTGGTGGCGTCTAAAGAGGCCGCGACGGCGCAGCACGTGTCCTGCGTGCCGCTCGCAGGAGGTTGAAGGCGTATAGACGTCTTCCTTGGTTTGGGGCTGCGCACTAAGCGAGCCGAATGCCGAGCAGGGAACGCGGACGAATGCTTGAGGCAAAACGCCAATAGTGATGTCCCGCGTTCCCGACTCATATGGCTACCGAGGGCAACGTCAGGTTTTTAGTGGGTAGACCCTGCCCTTCTGGCAGGGAGAACCCCACATAACCCACTAACTGCCCCCGCGGCTGGTGGGTAATAGTGGGCATACAAATTAATGTATTTTCCTGACGCAAAAAAAAAGTATCCGCCGATAGGTCCAGAGAGTGGTGCACTATTCTGGTCGTTTTGCAATGGGTTGAATGAATTTTCGAAGTTTTAAATAAGAGGTGACAACGATACCTCGTGAACCGAACCTGATAAGTGGCAATTGTTGTTAATGAAAAACCTTTTCTTCAATGATTATTGTTTTACGTATCATAAACATACTCAGGCATTCTCAAAGGTGTCCAAGACAAAACCACCCTAACACGGCCATTAGCCAGCCGGTAGCAACGTATTGTTCACGGCACAATTAGTGGCACAAAGGCTCATAGTCTCTTTCATAGGCCCGCAGTAAACTTACTGTGTAACCTGGCCCTAATACGTGCAAATAACCTCAAAGTAAATACGCATGTAGAGGTAAGTTCACACTAGTGAGATGTAACAGTTACCGTTTACGTTAATGTCACTAAAAACTGATCGAACGCGGTTTGCGATTGCAGCGAGTTTCGAAAAGCTCGTAGCCTTAGTCTCTTTCGTAGGCCCGCAGTAAAGTTACTGTGTAACCTGGCCCTAATACGTGCGTGTAAACCTTAAAGTAAATACACGAGAAGAGCTAGGTACACTCTAGTGAGATGTAACGGTTAAAGTTTACGTAATGTCACTAAAAACTGATTAAACGCGGTTTGCGATTGCAAAGAGTTTCAGAAAGCTCGTAGGTTTAGTCTCTTTCGTAGGCTCGCAGTCAACATACTGTGTAACCTGGCCGTAATACATGCAATTAAACTCAAAGTAAATACTCGAGTCGAGCTAGGTACACACTAGTAACGGTTACCGTTACTGTCACTAAAAAAATATCGAGTACGCGTTTCGCGAGTGGAATCTTTGCACTTGTATCAAATCGGCAAGAGCTCCTTCCTCGTGCCTTATTGCTGCTTCTACTCATTCTGTTTGAGTCATGACAACCAATTCGGCTTCTAGAATGGTCGATAAGGTACATCAACGCACTTGAAGTTCACTTGAGTGCTCACACTAGCAACGTAGCTAGAGGCATAGCAAGTTAGAGCAAACTAGCACCAAGGCCTATTACACTTACATTTAATTATTACACTGCTCTTCGAAATCATTAACTTACGTCTGCACAACACTGAATTCCTTCATTATAATTGTAATCGTTGCTTGTTACTGTAACCAAAAACCGTGAGCGACCGGAATATTCCGCTTGCTAACGAGAACTCGGAATCATTAATGTATCTTTTGAACATTTTGTAACCAAAAATATTAATGTTCGTATCTGGAACGAAGATAAATGAGTGATTCGTCGAGCTGACAATTGTGGGCTTGTGCAGTGAATCAAAGAGCGAGTGCCCTTACATTGCATTCACATTCGAACCGTCTGAACTGTAACCGAACAGATATTGTCGTTCGACTCGAATCGGTAATGAGCACTATGCCAAATTGCGCTCGATGGACATTGGACATCGAAAGTGGAAATCGTTTCAATCGCGCACAATCTTGTTACTGTTAGGTATCTAGCGGTTTCACTGAAACTGAAACTGTTTCAGCACACTGGTGAGTACCCAGCTTTATACATTAGTTAACTAGTACATAAGAAGTTCTAGTCTGACTTTAGGTATTCTGTGACGTGTAAATCCAACAACATAAATAATGTAACTATCACCAATAATTATACAAGACTAGGTCATGTTATTATCAAGGTCGTGTGCACTCAACAGGCAGGTTACGCAAAAATACAATGGATATTTTAAGAAATCACAGAAACAAAACAAAAAATATTAAAAGCTTTATTATCTGTGATAATTCAGAAGGCTTTTACGCCCGTATTTGCAAATAATGCTTGCTTATGTGAAGCAGCAAATCGAACGCACAGCATTGAAAAGAGCTCTGTGATTGGTTCATGTGTCACCCTGTGCGTCCACGCGCACTGTCAGACCTCATAGTAATGTTTGTAAATACGGGCGTTAGGTTCCAAGTGATAAGCCAACTTGACCTTGACAACTTGCCTTCTAGCAAATATCATAGGGTTTATTTTACCCCGTTATTGTAACACCACGTGCCTCATCAAAGCTTCTCAGAGAGGCTAAATTAACGCAAAAACGCGTGTCCCTCACGGTTTTTTAATATAAAATTCAAATTGAAATGAGCGTCCAATGAGAATTTCTGCAGGTTCATTATACGTTAATCCGTGTAGAAATTTTAAGCCGGGAACACTCGGGCACCTAATCTAATTTGTGAGCGCGTGACGCAGTACTTCGGGTGAGACTGCGGAGAGTATGTGACGTTGCTTGTTTCTCAAGGAACAGTGGAAAAATAATGTCAAAATGCTTTGGAACTAAGGAGTACGAGTGAGACAAATAAATAAAACTTCCAGCTGTTTTCCAATCGAATATACATGTAGGTAGGTAACATAAGGCGTAAGTATAAGACTGCGAAAATATGCTATCATCATTGTGTTATATTTTCTACAGCGCAAAGGCTAAGATCGACAAGACTTGGAGCAAGATCAAACGCGAAGCTCAAGACCGAACGCGATGGAGGACTGTTGTGCACGCCCTCTGCCCCATCTAGGGGACATAGGACCTTAAGTCAAGTAAGTCAAACTAAGGCTGAGTTGCACCACTTTATTTTAACCGCGACTATAACCATAGCCGGTGTTTTTTGTATGGAGTTTAACAGACTTGACGTTTGTTAAAGTTGACGTAAGATGGTGCAACCCAGCCAAAGTAGATTTGTATAATTTTGATTGCAATGTGAAATAATATTTAGATTACTTACAATATAGTTAATCTCCGCTTACAATCAACATTTTTCTAAATTCTTTGCGCATGTCACTTTTCAGAGTGATAGTACCTCAGATCATGATAGTAGGTACTTACCTGCAGAACTAAATTCATATGTATTTTGTACTCCCCTTTTAGCAGGAAATGGGTAACGTGCTAGATTGCAACTGCAAATAACCCGGATATACACAAACAGAAAAATATACTTTCTTTTACGTATTTACACGGATGCTCGCCTAAACTAGACCGTATCCCGGCGAAATAAGAAAGATGTATTTTTGCTTTCACGGGGTACTTGTCGAAAATGTAATAGAGGTAGATGCAGTGGCTTTGTAGCACAGATAAAATAATGAGTCGATGGTTTGGAGGTTTTGGGTTCTATGCCGGGATGGGACACAGTGCAAAATTGCTTTGTGTATTTGATCCCAGTTAGTAAAGACATTGTAGGATATAAATCATCAAACTTTGAATCGATAAGGAAAGTCTGCAAAGAAGGAGAGACGTAGGTAATATTATAAAACCAGCACCTATTAAATTCACTGTGATTAAATAATATTCCTTCTTTACCGATAAAAAAACATACATAAAGCCGAACATAGAACCTCCTTTTTTGAAGACTGTTAAAAAGTGACGCTACACGGCACGTCTCTTCTCAGAGCATGCCTTGTGGTTACCAGTCAGTTCTAGATCAAGGGCTGTTTAGATTTCCTTATTGTTCGCTGGGATCATGGGCGTGAAGATCATAGAGGAGACAGTAGCTTACTGTCTACAGCCATCAGCTGAGGCAGGGACTTGGGCACCTAAGGAAGATGTCTTAGCAGACTTACTGCATTACCATGGGCTGTGCCACGAATGTCTCGCCTCCCGGTATTTGATTGCGTTCAATTAATTTAAAACGCAATATCGCACCAACTCGGATGAGATTGGAATCGGCTAATACCTTTGTTGGAGACAGTAACTTGAGACGGGTTTCATTCCGACGAATTGTGATGTCAGGTAAATGATGACAGATATTTGCAGGCATCTTTCGGCACCCCGCTCTATGCAGGTACTATGAGGTCTCACAGTGCGCGTGGACGCACATGGTCACACACGAACCAATCACAGAGTTCTATTCAACGCTGTGCGTTCGATTTGCTGCTTCACTTAAGCAAGCATCGTTTGTGTAGGTATCCGGGCGTAAGATGCATGTATGTGTAAGCAAGCAATTTAGCTTATAGCACCTAGTTGACAAAAAAGTTGATTAAAATACACGGTTTAAATTAATATCAAAGATAAATCTTTATTTAATTTACACAAAATTCATCGCGAACGATAAGAGTCTAGAAGTATAAATCATCAATTTCAAAACAGCTACTTTAGAAAACCCAGTCATTCACACAAGTCCCGATAGTTCCAAAATATGGTCTCGTAAATCTGTGGCCAATGTCGCACTGAGTTACACGACAGCGATACATTATAACCTGCGAAAGATTTAGTGGGCCCTATAAATATCCTACTTCCACCGGTGAACGCGGAAATCGTAGATAGGTGGTAAACTTATGAATACTAAAAATAGTAACATTCAAAGATAACATATTCCAGTTTCTTTTTGTTTGTTATTATGACGAATTTCAGAAACTGGTTTCTAACTTGCTCATTTTCTACTTAAGTATTAATAGTCAAACGAACTTACCTGTACGCGAAGTTCGACTGTAATTATGCGAAGTTATTGTCTCGTCCGAAGGTGACGCCAGAGGATATAAGCCGGGACTACACTAGTTATCTTTCATCATCGAGGACGAGACAACAACGAGCATAACTTACCTAAATGTCATATACAATACAACTTGCCTGTAAAAGATGTAATAGTTGCTTATAATTTATCATAAATCAGAAGTCAACTAATCTGGCTAAAAGGCTATAAACTACTTTTCTTAATGTAAGTTTACTATTGCCTTTGAACTGTCAACAAAGTGTGACTCTCTGCTTCTTCCGTTCTCCCCCCGGCTCTTTCGCACAAAATTCATATTACTCACACTAACAAAGACATCCGAATAACATTCATACACGATTCCCTTAGATATTTCGGTGTGTATCCTTTTTATTGTTATTGGTAGACAAATAAATAAATTCAATATTCCTTCTACTGACAGATAACTCCTGTTTTTTAAACGGGACGTTCGGATCCAGGAAAACAAGGGAATTCCTTCATGTTTGTTGTCACATTTGTCTGATGTTTTCGTCGTGTCCTGGCGATCAGCGATTTGGTTTTGGAAACTTTATCGGGAATAAATACGCTTTTCCTGCTTTATAGTCTTTGGGTATTTGATTAATGTTTTATTCTCTTTGTGTTTTATGCGGAGGCAAACAATATGGCTATGGGTTCGACACTATTAGAACCATCCAAATTCAAATGAATTTATTTTGCTAGTACTTAGTGTGCTTTTAACAAGCTCTTTTACACGTCCCAATGCGTTTGACTTTAAAAAATATGACCTACTCGTATGTAGAGAAAAAAGTTTTGGAAGCTTATAAGTCTCAGTTATTAATGGTGGTGTTATTAATACACTTAAAATTAAAATAATTTTGACAATCCCAGGAATTATATTTTTGAATTTTTTGAGAACATAAGTTTAAAAAAAATATACGTAAAAAGATTTTTTTTTTGTAGACGGATGATCCTATAAAATTAAGGGTTCAAACAAACCTATCCCTAACACCTGGGTGTACCCGATCTCCCATCATTCAGGATTACCCCGCATATTATTGCCGACCGCGGGCGTCGCCGCGTGACAAAGTAGTGCGATTTGCCGTGATGGACGAGTGGCTCTTAACGATCGACATTTGTACCCGGGTGGGACACGGCACTTGTAAATACGCTTGCTTAAGGCTGATAGGTGTGTTTATGTGAGAGACAAAGCACACGATGCGTTGCGGCAGCGGTGCGATGCCGGAGCGGTGTCGCTGCGTCGTCTTACATAGAAATATCTGTGGCGGACACAAAAGTGGTGCGGCGCCGCGTCGCACTAAACGGCGAAATCTTTGCGGTGCGGCGCGCCGCAATGCATCGTGTGCTTTGGCTCTAATACTTTATTCTGTCCTGTATTGTAACACTTAAAACTTTATTTATTTTCATAACCTCATCATATTTATCTGAACCTAGCCTACTACAAGTAATACTGCTCTACTAATTTCGACCGCGATGTGATTTCATCGTAGAAATCTTATTCGGGTTCCCGAACAATCTAGCTATTTCTATTCTACTAAAAAAAGTTAACTAACCGATTTTTCAGTCAGCTGTTAACAATGTTCACTTAAATCGACACATTTACTTAAAAGGTCCACTAGCCGTAAAAAATTCTTTCGTCAAACTAACTCAATTTCACATTAGTGTTGCTCACTCGGAAAAACGGCGAAACTGGCAAATTCACGCCGTGCGAGTTTCAGATCAAAAAGAATTTTAAATGAAGTTTCTTTAAAGCGAATATTAATGATTGATTTACATAATTCTGAGCACTATAAGGGACATGTGTTTTTATTTACAACGCCTATCACACGTAGAGACTAAAGAAATTAGATAAATCTCATTCATTTAAATCACAATTTTTTACATAGCCCCATATAAGTTAGAAAAAAATTAATGGAGTTTTTGAAATGAGAATGAAGTGTGTTTTAAAAAAAATGTGCTTTACAAAAATTATTGTGAACAAGCGGCCGCCCGCGACTTCGTACGTGTGGATCCTGTTTTATCCCATTAGGGGTAGAGTTTCATAAAATCCGTTTTTAGTGAGCACTCCATACAAAATTTGAGACTCCTAGCACTTGTAGTTTCTGAGATTTCGTGATGAGTGAGTGAGTCAGTCAGTCAGTCAGTGACCTTCCGCTTTTATAAATATAGATGGTGTCAAATTCCCAATTAAATGGACTGCCTCTGATCAAGTGTCGTTACTCATGGCATACTAACACTCTATTACGCAAATAGAGCACGAATCGCAGCATCACAATGTGTCAACCAATCGAATTACGATCGATTCCAATCGCTTAGTGCACGTATCGATATGTAAGTGAACATTGCACGCTCCCGCGGGCAAACACTGCACTGTCACTCACGTCATCAATGACAATCATTGTTTGTCTTAGGATGGATTCGACTAAACAAGAGTAAATATTAATCTCAGAATAAAACTTCAGTTATTCGACATTTTAAGATATTTCCCATACTGAAAGTGTCAATGTGCCAGTTATTACCAGGAGTATTCTCAGATGGCTAGGCCGAATCGGGCCTTAGAGCCAAAAGCTTAGCCCTTTCCCATTGCAATCCAGTTTTGCAGGATCCAGTAATGCAGGATACCGCAAAATCAGACTATCGGATGAACACACAAGTGTGTTTGAAATTCAAATTCCGAGTATGATCGTATCGGCTTTTTGCGAGACACTGCAAACGAAATGTTTGTATGAATGTTAAAACTTTCATAGGTACAAACATTTAGTTCGTATGAGTTTTAATATTAAATCACGTACTCCTAAAATTATCCTGCAAAAAACAGGATGTCTCCGTGGAAAAGAGCCCTTAAAGTGTATAATAAGAAAATAGAAAATCACTATACTAAGTTCTCTGAAGAACTCCATGTGAGGTTTCAGTGAAGCTACATTTTCACTCGTGAATAGATGATAGATCATCTATTCACCTATCACTATCATTATTTGCGTCTCGTTGTGGTCTCGTGTCCAATAGGTAAGTTGATTTATTATCATCATTATGATGAATAACAACTTTAATTCTTCCAACACTATCCAAAATTAAAAAGACCCCTATATTATTTTAGGAGAAACGTTCAAGTCAGCCAGTTTTTTAATTACACCGAGACGAGCCTGATATTGCTTCCTTTGATATCGTTTTATGACATTTTTTCGACCTGTTTGATCCGTTTTTGTAATAAAATCGTAATTGTGAACGTCTACACTTTAAAATAGGTTCTGTCAGTGAAAAAAGTCGGTATTATTTTGATACTTTAGAAGTAAAAATATGTGAATTGACTATTTTTTATAGGTTTGCTATATGTCGAAGGTCGCGGGAGGTGCCTGGATCGGTCTTCGTGGAAATCCTTGGGGGAGGCCTTTGTCCAGCAGTGGACGTCTTTCGGCTGAAACGAACGAACGAATTGCTATATGTGTTTTAACCCATCAAACCCCAAGCGGTCGCATAAGACCGTATAACAATTGACTTCTATTGTGTCTCGATTCGCGGGGCTTGAAGAGTCAATGAAAAGTTAACCCCATTGATTAATCATTGAAAGATTTTCCCCATCACTTCACACCTCAAATCCATCAACAAAGCGTAAGTGCCACCAATCTCTGCAATGAGCCAAGACAGAGTTTATAATTGATTGCGGGGTCCCGCGGAGAGCACTCGCGTTCAGCGCTAATCGGCCATTAGGCAGGATCATAGTCGCTCACGTATGCAGAACATTATACTAGTTGGCGACGAGTTACTTCGCACCTGTAGTGTGTTCACACTGCTCGAGCGACTACTTAGTGTTAGTCGACTAGCTCAGACGCACCATTAGGCGGGATCATAGTCGTTACTTACAGTTGTTGCTGTCCTTTCCTGTAATCCTGTATCCTATATTTTGTATATGACAAGTAAATTCTTTTGCAAGTGTCACGTAAGTGTTCGTTCTCGTGCAAGTTACACAAGGAGTGCTTGTTCTCGTGCAAGTGTACGAGTAACATCAATTTGTAACGGAACTTTTAGGTTCTCTGCAGGTTCGCTGTTTATTTTCAGGTTGTAGGTATGTCATTATGTTTGTGTTACGTATGTTCTCGTGCTAGTGATACGGTAAGTGCTATCCTCGTGCAAGTGTCACATCGAATGCGAACAGGCTTCCATAGCCAGATCCTAAAACTGCGGCACTACTTAACTACTCGTCAGCACGCAGTCAGTCTTGCCCCGTATGGCATTATACATTTTATTGTGATAAGCAAGTTCTTGTGCAAATGTCACACCGAGTGTGATACCTCAATGGTTACACCTTGAAACTGCGTCACCGCGTAATAGTCAGTCTTGTCCAATATGTCATCATTTTTGTGACAAATTTTACGTTTCTTCACTTCGAGTGTGATCAGGAATTAGTTTACGGACGTATAGTTCCTGTGTTTATCGTCAGTCCTGTGTAGTATTATTAACTATGCTATGACAAGCAAGTCCCCGTGCAAGTGTCACACCGAGTGTGAACAGGCCTCGATGGCTAGAGCCTGAAACTGCGGCACTTACGTTATTTCCCCCGGCGCGGGCCTGTCGCTCCTGATTGACGCGACGATCCTGCTCGCGTCCATTATGCTCTTTAAAAATTTAAAATAAATCTCAGCTAGCCTAGAACGCGACACATTATATCGTTTATCGAGACATTTTATCGATTTGTTGACTAATATCGCCAATCAGTGTGCTTACTGCTTACCATGAGTTTACGTTAGATGTACGTAAAAAATATAAAAAGAGTTTAGTTGTAGGAAGTAGCCGTTAGGGGCGCTGAGCAATTTGTCGTACATTCATTAAATTTTTTTACGCAGTTGTTAGCGAGCACAAATATTACATCTCATGGCGTCTGCTCAAGTTGGAGCTAAAAACATAGCTATAGTACTTTAAATATTGACGCGTATTTATTGTTGGTGTGGCCACATTGACATGTAACAGCTGTCTGTAGGTAAAAAGGAAAACATAAGTACATTTATGTAACGAAGCTCGAAGCGGATCATTATTCATCACTAAGAACCTTTGATAAATTGACATTGTATCTTAAAAGATAATTACAATTTATCCTTCTTGTTCCTCGTTGTTTTTATGAAATAAAAAAAACTAAATAAATTATATTTTTTTAAATTAGTACATCCCACCTGCGAATCGAACTCAAACGCAATTATAAATAAACAACTTGAAAAAATCAAACTGCCTACGGCGGGAATCAAACCCACGCACGACCTTTCGCTTACCAAGCCACTGTTCTTCCATCTGAGCTACTTAGATACTGGATGAACCCATTCGATTCCCGCCTTAGGCAGTTAGATTTATTCAAAGCGACTCTAATCCCTAAGAAATTTTAAGAAATCAAACGCAAGTCGAAAGAGTCCTCCAATCCACTCTTCCACAGAACAACAGAGTTTCAATATCACAAAGGTTCCAAAGGACATCATCCAAGTTTCATATATTTTTGGTCCAAAATCAAAAGTGCCGGCCAACAAAAAAAAGTGCTGTATTCTGACAGAATACGTCCGCCTTAGTATTTGTTACTATGACACCAAAGCTGTAGCACCACTGTGCGTCATAGTATTTGAAATCAAAGTCATTCACGTTTCATATACATATTTTTAGAACTCAAATACTACGATGCTACAGCTTTGGTGCCATAGTAATAGGATGCTAAGGCGGACGTATTCTGTCAAAATACAGCACTTTTATGTTTTGGCCGGCACTTTTGATTTTGGACCAAAATGGATGATGTCCTTTATTTTAAACAATACAAAGCTTCCAGAAGCACTAAATAAGATAACCTCAGATTAGAGACCGACACACACCGTTACTCTCTTATTGTTTCAGAAGTTGCCCGTTCCAGCGAAATATTTGGCGCGAACTAATAAACTTTTAACCAAATAATACCAACTCGGTAAAGTGGCGAGTTAAATACCGACCTGTGTGCGCTCCCCTTTATAATTATAGCGGAGCGGGCGTGTTTTGTTTTTTCTTTGTTTTTAAATGTGTTGGCGTCGATTTTTAAAATAAGAACATGACATTATAATAAAATTTTCGCCAATTTATGCCTAATAGTCCAGTCAATGAATGCTTTAACGACGGTGTAGAGAGAAATCCGTGGAACACAATTTCTGACCTCGGGACTTTATTTAGACTAGTTAGGAGATGAACATAGCAAAAGTCCCCGCCCTTGGCCCTTGAGCCGGCGGGGTGAGGGGGGTTTAAAGGTACCACTTTTCGGTTTTTCGCTTAATCCTCGGAAACTATGTGTCCTAGTGACATGACTACTATGAACCAAAATAAGCTTATTCAATTTGCTACAGGTGAGATAGTCAAGTTTTTCTATATCTTGTATAGTTTTCGCGGTATCTGCTCTAGAAGGTCTGTAAAATTGGAAATTTTATTTTTGTCTTACATGTTCCCATCAGGAGAAAATCGACTATATCAACATTGAGCAAACATCCTAGACATGCGGGAGCATGTGAAGCCTAGTTCCAGGGAGGGGACTGTACCGTGCGTATATTTGGACGAATCAATTGGAGCCACTTTTGAATCCTCGTCACTCAAAAACTACTGTGCATTAACACTTCAAATTTGGCTCATGTATTGAGGCTTGTAAGATAAACATCAGCTTCAAATTTCATAAATATACCTCAAACGGTTTTTTAGATATTGACGTTCAAAAATCGACATTTAGAACACTTATTACTATCTATCACCTGTGAAATGTTAAAATTTACTGGTTTTTTATTTGTTCCTTTGTATTTACACATCTACCTATCTGGATGCCAAATTTGAACCTTCAAGGTCATCTGGAAGTGGTTAGAATTTGGTCTATAGGTCAGACATGTAGATTTTTGGACGTCAATACCTAAAGAACCGTTTGAGGTATATTTAGAAAATTTGAAGCTGATGTTTAAATTGCAAGTCTCAACACATGAGTCAAATTTGAAGTGTTAATGCACAGTAGTTTTTAAGTGATGAGGATTCAAAAGTGGCTCCAATTGGTTCGTCCAAATATACGCACGGTACAGTCCCCTCCCTGGAACTAGGCTTCACATGCTCCCGCATGTCTAGGATGTGTGCTCAATATTGATTTAGTCGATTTTCTCCTGTTGGAAACATGTAAGACAAAAATAAAATTTCCAATATTAACCTTCTACAGCAGATGCCGCGAGAACTATACAAGATATAGAAAAACTTGACTATCTCACCTGTAGCAAATTGAATAAGCTTTTTTTGGTTCATAGTAGTCATGTCACTAGGACACATAGTTTCCGAGAATTAAGCGAAAAACCGAAAAGTGGTACCTTTAAACCCCCCTCACCCTGCCGGCTCAAGGGCTAAGGGCGGGGACTTTTGCTATGTTCACCTCCTAACTAGTCTAAATAAAGTCCCGAGGTCAGAAATTGTGTTCCATGGATTTCCATCTATAATGCTTTATTGACTGGACTATAAGTGATAAATAGGTATTATGAATAAAAATGTGTTTAAAGGTTTTCTAAACTAAAAATTAAAAGTTGTAAAGTATGGAAACATCCTTCATTTTGGACGATAAATCGAGCCCTCGAATTACAAGTTGAGTAATTTTGAGTTAATTTTCAAATTAAATGTTACGCCAGAATAGAGTACCCAGTGTTACTGAGAAATTGCCCAAGCTACGGACAATTATTTGTCCACAAACAAGTACCTAGTTAGATTGCAACAAAAGCACCAGTAAAACATGTTTCTACATAAACAAAATAAAACAATTCGGGCCTTTTCACCTCAAATCGATGTGTTTTATTGGATGCATTTATTTTTATACATTAGTGAACATTATACATGATAATCGCTTCGCCACAGCAATACATGGAACACTCGGGCACCAATTTAATCTCAGAAACTACAAGTGGGGTATCCTTGTAGGGTATGGGGGTTCCTTTTAGAATGCAGGTGCTCACTAAGACGGGATTTTGCAAAATTCAACCCCTAAAGGAGATCCACGCGTACGAAGTCGCGGGCGGCCACTAAGAGTACGTAATAAACGTTGGTACAGAGACGTCAAAAATAAGTGCTCATGCTCATGGCACTGACATAAATCTCCCGTAGGAGGATAAGGATTCAAACTCGCGACTTTGACACAAACCGCCAGACCATACAGCCATAAAACCGCTACTTCAAATTAACGACGTTAGGTACGTCATACATTACATAATAATACTCGTACTGTTACGTCACTAGCCAATACCCTTCGATACGTACTTACTTTTCTGTGACGATCTCTGACAGTTTATTATCCGCACCGTATTGTGGCTCGATTCATAATCTCCGCGTTCGATTCCCGTCTTATTTTTCCCTCCGCGTCATCACCGGGGCGGGGCGATACGTCCGCAATGACGTCATTGCCCGGGACATCAACGTGGAGACAGTGGAGGAGTTCATCACGCGCCTGGCGCGGGTCATGTATGACCGCGCGGACAACGGCCCCCACTGCCATCTCCACAACATCGCGCCTACACCAGCCCGCCCCCCGGGCAACCGCCCCCTCCCCCGGGACCTCCTGCTGCCAGAAGCAGAGGACGCCGACACCACCCAGCCTGCGGCGCCTGCGAGACCCGTCTCCGCACCAGCCGCCACAGCACCAGCAGTCACAGCACCAGCTGTCGCAGCCCCGAAGCCCCGCTTCNGACCCGTCACCGCACCAGCCGTCTCCGCACCAGCCGTCTCCGCACCAGCCGTCACAGCACCGAAGCCCCGCTTCAAAATAGTGTCGGCCCAACGCCCGCACTAAGAGAACACAACACCAACACCCGAACATTATGTGACTGCCTGAAAGCTCCCTGGCATCCAGGAACCGCCCGCTCGCTGGTCGTTCACTGGGCCTCGACCAACGTCGACTCACCCGGTGGGCTGGTACTGCGCCGAGGGCGGGACAGTGGTGCCAGGTAGAAGCCCAGGCAGTCCGTCGCCAAGCGACGTCAAACCACCGACTGGCAGTAGCCAGTCGAAATGCAGCACGGGCCATGAGCACAAGCTCGACTGTCGATCGACATCCTCGGTGGCAGGTACTGTCCTTACAGCAGGTACGCCTTCTTTGAATTTGCCCGTTATACAACTACCTACTTTTTCTGGTGATTTTGAGGATTGGCTTAAATTCCACGACACTTTTATTTCATTGATTCATACAAATGACAATATTCCTAGCATTAATAAATTTCACTATTTACAATCTTCATTAAAGGATAAAGCCGCAAGTGTCATAAATTCAGTAGATTTTTCTGCCAACAACTATGAAGTTGCCTGGCGCTTTTTATGTGAAAGATATCATAACAACAAAGTTTTAATCACCAACCACATACACGCATTGTTTGACATCGAGCCCTTTACAAAGGAATCGTCAGTTTCATTACGAAATCTGATTGACAGCATCAAAAAGAACTTAAGATCTTTAGAGTCTCTTAACGTGAACACGCATAACTGGGACTTGTTAATGGCATGTATTTAAATGATCTTTTTAAATTAGCAAAAACGGCAAATAAAAAAATCTAAATNTTTGATGCTTCGTATAAGTCGCTCCCATGCCCCACCCCAGTGTGGACTCGCAGGTGGTATGAATGTCCATTCAGTTGCGTTGTTTGCAGCTTCAGTGCGGAGCACTCCTTCGTCCAGTTCCTTGATCGATCGTTTGAGTTCTGTGTCAGCTCCTCGCAAGTTAGTCCCGTTGTCTGACATCAGATGTCGCGGCCAGCCGCGGCGCGCTGCCATGCGCCTGAGTGCCATAATCAACGAATCTGTGCTGACTGAATGGACTATTTCTAAGTGGACAGCGCGCACCGTAAGACATGTGAAAATTACACCATACCTTTTCTCATGTCGACGGCCAACTGTCACGGTCATTGGGCCAAACAGATCAATCCCACAATGAGTGAATGGACGTTGGTGGTGAGCTACGCGGGCGGCAGGTAAGTTACCCATCCTTGGTATTTCGGGCTTAGCCTTCCTTATTCTGCATACCATACATCGCGATGAGACATATTTAACAGTTGGTCTCAATTTTATAATCCNTGACTGTCTTATTTTTCTTGTTTTGAAGTAATCTGTCTAGTCTCCGAAACGCTTCCTAAGCCCATAAAATGTTTAGTATCCCATTGACTTATTTCTCAGTAAGGAATGACAATCGACCTATTTTCCGGAGCAGGAAAACTATTTATAGACATCAGCTCTTTTCGGATTGTTCGTTGTTAGTCGTATGTATATGTTTAATAGATCAGAACATTATCTTTTTAACTCTTATCCAGAGTTACGTATAATAAGTACTTAGTTGAGAAAAAAAAAACTATAAACAACTACACTAGCTATTGCTTGGGGCTCCGCCCTCGTGGATTTATAATCATTTACACAATCTAATGGAATTATACATTAAAGAAAAATAATTTGTATTTGGAAACAAGTTTGGATGTTTATAGTAGGTAAATTATTTAATTTGTATATTATCAGATGAATTATGTAACAAGACCGTTAGATGGTTTTTTTGCTAGATAATGAGAGAAAAATAATGTCTGGTTTTTACGTTTAAGACAAATAAAACTCTTATCGGTTTGTTTTTAGGGTTCCGTACACAAAAGATAAAAACGAGACCCAATTAATTTCTGTTTGTCAACAGGCTGTGTCTTACCATGATAGATATAACAGTTGAAATTTTCACAGATGATGTAATTTCTGTAGCCGCTAAAACAACATATACATACAAGAACAAGATAAAATAAATATTTAAGGTGCTCCCATACAAGTACAACAAATGTGAATTTTGGCCGTTTTTTGCTCAATATTAACAGGGAGACGCTTAAAATATTCACATGGTATTTAGTTGTATATTTACTTCAAATAAATAATTAAATTAAAGTAAATATTTAATGGAGGCTACCATGTAGCAACAAAAGCGTCGTATGGAACCCTTCCTGGGTGTTTTTATACATCTCGATTCCACGCGCCGTTATCACTGGTAAAAATATAAACATGGTCTTCCTGATAGTAATACATACCTATAATTGACAGCCCTTAGTTATTGACTGTGATAACGAATGCTATTTAATGCTGGTCAGTTCATTTATGATATCACTTTCGCGGTATTCATTCTTCGGCATTGTTCATTGGCGCCCGTGCCATGATGATTATTACAAACATAATATTTTACTTACTGTGGGCAGTTCTCGCGGACTGTGCTAGTCTGGTCCGAAAGGAAGATTTGATTAGGACCAAACGTTTGGTCATTGGAGAGTATAATGAACTAGAGCTTTCTGGAAAAAGTGTGCGCCTTCCCGTGCCGGCTCAAGCACAGACGCTGGCCTACTCCTGCGGGCCCACGGCTGCCTACGCCATGCTGCGATTCTGGGGAGTGCAGCGTGAAACATTGTCACCGTCACTTGATTCGGTGTCGGGCAACAACTGCGTTGACGCATTAATACGAGCAATGAGCAATGAAAACTTTTCGCCCATACAACCTGGAACATATCCTGATAACTTTGTCGAGGGGATCAACAGACGGATTCAGGGATTGAATCTAAACAACCGGAGATTTTACCAAGGTATCACCTTGCTGCCGAGTCTGTACACTTCGAATCCGGAACGACCCTGGAATGATTACAGTGGCAGATCGAGTATATATTTAAGAATTGCCAGATTTGTTTACGACAGCCTAATGAATGATGCTCCAGTAGCGTTTGGATTTAGAGGCAGGTTTTCCATTTACGAAAGTGAGCGGGACCATTTTATAGTAATAACTGGGATTGATATAAGTGAACGAGATGAAGTGACATTTTACTATATGGACCCAGATGGTGGTGTTCAGAGGAGTTTCCGTCATACACAGTTGAATACATTGTTGGTGAGAGGTGGGGTGTTGATAGTGCACCGACCCGGTGTTATGGTGCCAATGATCCCACCTAGACCTACACCAGGGGCGAGTACAACAAGTTCGCCTGGCTCTGGGCACGATTATTGTACTTCTATGGTACAGACCGAGGCTGCCACTGGTGCAGTTGGAGGCGCGATAGGAGGAGCTATATTTGGGTCCGCATTTTTGCCCGGCATCGGCACCGCGATTGGCGGAGTGGTGGGTGCTCTTAGCGGCTCCGCTATTTCGGCCGGCGTGGGTGCTACAGTAGCATGTTAATTATAACCTTTTGCTTTTACTTTTGTGTCATTCTTTATTCGCATTGTGTCAATGATTAAAAATGAGTATACGTAAATTTTTGTTTGTTTTATTTTAACATTTACCCAATCAAAAGTATCTAGGGAAATATAAGCATATAACACTGTTTTACATTACTGTAATTACCTAGGTAGGTACTAACTTACACAGGAAAATTAAGTAAATAATCTAGTGTCAACTATACACAAAACACAAATAATGGCAAAACTCTTATCCCACACACACAGACACAAATCCCGTGACCACTTTAATAATTAAACGACTTACAAAATAAGTAGGTAAAAACTTGCACCAAAATTACTGAAAACTTCGTTAAAAATTAACACCAACTAATAAAATGTAGTAATATAGTGAATCTTAGAGTAGGCGCACGCGCACACAGTTGATTTTTAGTTGGCCGATAGTTGTACCCGATTATTTGTATGAAGAATCGGCCAAATCGAATCGGCGTAGGTACTTAGTGTGCGCACTCCCATACATGCCCATAGGTACTGATCAACTGCCCGACTAAACTATCGGCCGACGAAAAATCAACGGTGTGCGCCTACTCTTAGAATGAGAACTGTGACATTATAATAACATTTTCGCCAATTTATGCCTAAGTGATAAATATTATGATAAAAAATGTTGAAAATGCGTTTTAAGGTTTTCTAAATTAAAAATTAAAAGTTGTAAAGTATGGTAATAACATCCTTCATTTTGGACGTTAAATCGAGCCCTCGAATTACAAAATGAGTAATGTGCAAATTAATTTTAATTTTCAAATTAAATGTTACACCAGAGCAGAGTACCTACCCAGTGTTACTGAGAAATTGCCGACCAAGCCATGGACATTGGACAAATATTTGTCCACAAACAATGTAGTCAGAGTGCAACAAAAGATTAATAAATACTGAAAGTACTGTATTTACACCAGTAAAACATGTTTCTACATAAACAAAATAAAACAGTTCGGGCCTTTTCACTTCAAATCGATGAGTTTTATTGGATGCATTTATTTATACATTAGTGAACATTATACATGATAATCGCTTCGCCACAGCAATACATGGAACACTCGGGCACCAATTTAATCTCATTTAATTGAAACCTGATGTAAATGAATTGGGTGATCATTGTAAATACACAAATGTTCCAATTCGAACAGTAATGAGCTGTACAGAATATTAATTCGTGACGTGGTGTCGCTCAATTGAAATTTTAAATTGATTTATTTAACATACAGGTGATGCTATGTAAATGTAGTAAATTAATTATTTGTGGACTCATTTTGGTCTAAAGATTAGATTGTAATGATGGGCCTATTATAGAAACTAATACCTACTTAGTTGAAAAAAGTATGTGAGTTGCCTTTTGGAACAGCTATTATTACCAGATTATAAATGACCAATGGTCACTTTTTCTAACACGTAAATATGATCAATGGACGGCTACAATCTCTTCACTCCTTAAACTGATCATCATCATTATCAGTCTAAAGCAGTCCACTGCTCACCCACGGATATACTGAAATACCTACCTAAATCCGTAACCGTTTTATATCCTAATAATTGAGATTGAGATACGCAATACATGGAAAAAAAGTTCATCTAGATGATAATTGGATATCTGAATGATTAGTCGTCCTTTAAGATTTACCTTCACCACGTACCCAGATGTAGACAAACAACAATAAAGTAGAATCCTTTCCGTATACATTTTTCTCAAAAATCCGAAGCTAGAAATGACAAAGTGCCCACATGTACTCACAAGAATATGTCACACATTCATAACAAGTTTGTCTCGAATGTGTTACAAGTTCACAGCTCTCGGTTCAAGCGGTTCGTATCGTGGCATCCAGTTTCGCGATGTTGCTCGGTCGACTGTAACTTTTTTGTTTTCCTAGACCGCGGCGGTTTTTTAATTTGTTGAATTTCGTTGGCGTATGCGTTCTATTGAATATTGAACGCTGTGAGTCATAGAGCTGAACAAACCTCGTCTGAATGTAAGCTGCTTTGTCAACCACCATGCGTTTGACATCAGGACAGGAACCGTAAAAACAAAGAATTAGTAGCCGTCAATTAGTCATCATCATTTCAGACAGAGGACGTCCACTGCTGAACATAGGCCTCCCTCAATGATTTCTACAATGGCCGGTTGGTAGAGGACTGCATTCAGCGCCTTCCTGCTACCTTCTGTCAATTAGTGCCCTGTGTTAATTTATAAACATGAAAGAATGGGATTTATGAATGAATAACGGGACATCGTTGGTGCTATGATTTATGTACGAATAAGGCAGCAACACGTGTCTCCTAATATCAATGATTTCATGAATAGATATTCAAGATCAAAGATTAACATTCCATTAATCATGAAACTTCATGATCAAATAAAGATTTGGAACTAATACTCAACTCGCTCTTTCTTACTCCGAATTCCAGCCAAGCCAATGTTATTCTCAATGGATATCAAAAATAAATACCGAGTATTTTTCCTCCAGTTACGAATTCTATAAGCGTCAAACTACAAAGCTTTAAAACATTAATTTCTCGTGCAGATAACCATTTTATCTTCCATTAGTCCTAATTATTCGTCTCAAAGAACATTGAAAAAAACATCAAAGAAGAAGGAGCCCGTAATTGTTTTGTTAAGAGAAAAAAGGCCTAAAACTGACTTAATTAAATGTTCAGATGAACTGGGATGGAAATTAGTAGGTTAGGTTATTTTTCAGAGTATAGACTTTCCTCATATTTTCCGATTGAGAGAATCGATTGGCTCAAAAGAAAGTGGGACGGTCGTGAGTTGAAGTCCTACCTGAGGCAGTCAATTTGGTCAAGTGAAGTCATGTGTGAAATGTAGGTAGGTACTTTCTTCCTTTTACTCGTGTAGGTAAGATAAGGTAAGATTAGTAACTAATATTACCGTGGATAAGTCATTTTGATAAAAACAAAAATATTCTACCTAACTTGATTTTGCCGTATACTTATTCTTAATTGAATACCTAGCATGGTCGTTGTGGAAATCCTTGGGGGGAGGCCTTTGCCCAGCTGTGGATTTCATTTGGCTAAAACGAACGAACGTAAGGTACTTTACCTTCTGCTTAAAATCACTGGTTTCCGAAAGCTTTTAATTTAAAACATTAGCTCACGGCAGCCTGTAGCCAACCTGGTCGTTTGTTAGCGCTCGAATTCACTCTAATTTTATCCAAGTTTCAAAATTAATATGCCTAATTTACTGAAAAACTTCGGGAACACCTAAATGTTCATTCAAAAGTCTAAAGTTTAGACTTTAAACCAAAGGAAGAAAAATTAGTGTACTTTTGGAACATTCCGAAAATGTACTAGCTTTTTACTTTGGCTTTTGGCGAATTTCTGTCACAGTAAGTCTATCGCACGCGTATCCACCTACCAATCACCGGGATAAAAATTAACAGATATTTTTCCTTGTGTCTCAAACTTTCAACATACCAAACTTCATCTTAATCGGTTCTGTTCAGGTTCGTGAATCACACTTCCATCTTCACAAACTTTCACTTAGAATATTAGTAGGAAAAGCCAAGGAAGGCACCTACTTCTAAAATTCTAAAAGTATATGCTAAAAACATAATAAAGAATATCGTACGAAAAAGGTCTCTAGAAAAACTGAAGTTTATGGACATATGCCAACGTCAGTTCACAGCAGGACGCCATATACCACCATGTCCGTCGTTTTTTCCAACCGCCATCGCGAGTAAATTGGCGTTTAACGGTGTTCGTAAATTTTAGTACAGTAGAATCTCGATTATCCGGACTTCGATTATCCGGATATCCGATTATCCGGACTCATCCTTCACGGTTTCTTATTAGCGATTTAGGATCTGGACCCATAAAAACGGAAGGCGCCGCCACCGTAACATGATACGGACGTCATCTTAGTTCATTGTTAAACGAAATGGATGACCAATGGTCTAAAATTTAGATTTTTAGACTCTAAAATGATGTATTGAAAACCTTTTCTATTGTAAAAAGTTAATTATTGTTTGATTTTACTTTGAAATCGATTATCCGGATTTTCGATTATTCGGAACACCTCTGGTTTTAATTGATCCGGATAATCGGGATTCTACTGTATACGTAGTTCTATCCGCTGACAGTTCGTCAATGACATGAACCGACGTTCGATATTTAAAATTCGAAAATTTGGGTTTTTATGACTTAACTACCCGCCCACTCTTCCCCTGGATGTCGTAAGAGGGTCTCATCAGGCCTCGTGAGGAGTATAGATCAAATTTTCTATTTGCTTCTGGCAAAGAATTTTGTTTTTACAGAGGAGACTACAAGCTACGTTGCTATTTGCTAATTCTTGCCTATTCCACACCGAAAAACAAATTAAACTCACAAGATTCCGTTTCTAAACACAGAGAACAATTCATTTTTGTCAATCAAATAATGTCAAAAGGCACAAAAGAAACTTTGACAATGGCTTAATTAGGTTTGATAGAAAACGAACTTCATTGTCCGCGAAAAGAAATTATTATTTTAATATTGAAGGGCCCGGACGGTTTAAATTATTCTTGTCAATTATGAGACTCCAGAATAATATGCCGGCGAAAACTGTTCGTAATAACTTTCGTAAAGATTTTTGCAAAATAAGGTTAGTTACGTATACAGGGTACATAAAAAAGCTATCCTTGAACTTTATTTTTGAAAATTGACAAAAAGATTCATAAAAAATGTTTTGAAACTTTTTGTTACGAGAAGTAAATAAGTTTCTAATTCAGATATTTATTTTCATCACCATATTGTTATACATAATTACATTCAGAATGCTTTTCAGTACCTTAATATCCAAATAGTCTTGCTCTAGCTAGATATTAAAACTTAAGACATCGACTCTGGATCGCTTATCATATTTATTTTTCTAGATTCACATAAAACACTTGAATTAAGTTGAATTATTAATCTCCTTAATTGATCTCTCATTCCCACATTTCTGGACTGTATACAACAGATAATTACATAAGCCGGTTAGTAATTGTCCACCTTGCTAATGCACTATCAGTAGATTGATTGGTTCCAATGGGTGTGTAAAATCAATCAGACGCATGCCTATTAAATGGTTTACCTTAATAACATTAGGCGATGCACTAATTGATTTGTAACAACAGGATTCAACGTAATCTGCTTGTGTCAAATACCGTAGTCACATGCTAAAGGTAGAGGATACTCAAGAGTCTCAAGTCGTAGTTCGACTTCCAGGTAGGACATCATAACATAAAAGTAACATATTATGTAATACATAGCTTGGTGTTTTTGTACTTTATTTAATTGAGAATTAGGTATGATTATAAAATTGTACCAATGACACCACTCCTGTACTAAATTGTATAATACGGTCTTACCTACAGTCTTGTAGTTCATTTTTAATGTAGCTATTGGTTTTTTTATACAGGTGTAAAGTTTGTTGTTTTGTATAGTCTGGTCGGTCCATCAAATGTTGTCCATCAACCATCGAATCTTCCATCTTACTGTGTAAAGTCAGAAGTACTCAGATCCGAATCATGTAGGATATTTTTGAACGTGCTACTAGCTGTCATTCCTGTGCTCTGTAAAGTCAGTCCAACTAGGATCTTGTAGGAAAATGTTCAATGTGTACTAGTTAGTATCTTTCCCATACTGCTGCAAAGTCAGGCCAACTCGGGAGCTAATTGGAATCGCCTAATGACGGGCAACACGACACGACCCAAATTAGCTTTGTCGTCAAAGCGCGCGCGCAGCTGTGGCTCGCCGCTAAACTTCAGCCTCTTCTGTTGCTGACAACGAATTTTGTTTCAGTGTGTACATTTTCCCTTGATTGACCCTTCCACGAAAACAGCTTTCTAAAATACCTTAAGGTCTTAGGACGTTAAACGTATAATTTTATACTTTAAACTAATTTTAAGTAGGCGTTAAAAGGAATGGTAGGTAATTGAAGATTGATGACACGTATTTTACTGTAAGGTATTTTTTAAAATATAAAGGATTTTTTTTCATTACACCTAAAAAAAATTCGTTTGATTGTACATTTTTTTATTTCAGTTGTCATTTACGAGTGGTCCCAGTTGCCGGTAGAATATTATTTATTTTTTACGGATCCGGCGACTGGGACCGCGGTCCTAGTTAATTGCGTTACCCGGAAGCCTCGTGCCTATGTTTAGTTGTAGATTTAATAGTATGCAAGGTAAAAAAAAACAAAAGTATTAAAAAAACAGTTGCCCAAAGAAAACAGAGTCCTCCAACGCTTGTCATACCACTTCCAACTTTTCAAATATCGAATGTAACTTTTGAAGCAGGTGAGAACTCGGCGTTCAATTCCGGCGGTTCGGCGTCCGGCGTGGAGTGTTGGCCAAATACTGAGTCCAATTCCGCGGCCAATATCCGCGGTTCGGGCCAATATGACTTATGAGAACCGTAAGTACTAGGTACTCGATATCTGCCTTCGATGGGTTTTATGTAGAACGGGCCTGAATTTAAGATGTTTGAAAAGTGTGTATTGTGTGGAGAAATATGTGGGATAATAGAATTTTACTATTCTAAATATTAAATGTCAATTTAACTTTCCCCCGGACACACTTGACCTTCACTGGTCGGTCAAGCTGTAGATCCAGGCTAGCAGCGGTGGGAACGAGTCAAAAAAACGTGATGTGTTGCCTGTTAAGAAATTGTAAACCTGAAAAAATCCTGTTATATCATTTAAGCCTTCATCCTGCAACCAAGAAAATTCAATATTTTTTAGGCAAGTNGAGAGGTAAATAAGTAGTTAATATTATTCATGATAATTCATGCTAAATCATGTATTTCCTCCGCCATTTTCTGCAGATTGGCACCTCACGTCACATCATTTTACCGAAGTCAGCCCTATAGCTTCGGCGCAGTACCGATCACTGACGTTTGTCAACAAAACTTCTGACAAACTTGCTTGACTCTTGAGACAAGCTAAATTACACCATATTGTTAATGACATTGAGCATACATTTTTTTAAATACCTTCGCGAAGTAAAACTTCTGTACGTAGTACTTATTATTATTCTGTGGTGCTGCGTTGTTATAACGGAGAGGCAACGCCTTCGAAGCTATCGTCTGCTGTAAGCTGAGTCGTTGGAATAAGCAGCGTTGCGTTGTGGAAGTGTGGCACTCTGTGTGTTAATAATAATGGAAAAAATAACTTTTGTGTAAACTAAATAATATAGAAACTGATGAATGTATTGGTCGGCAGGCGTCGGCGTTCAACTCGTGGTTCGAGAACGCGGAGGAGGACCTGACGGACCCGGTGCGCTGCAACTCCATCGAGGAGATCCGCGCGCTCAAGGACGCGCACGCACAATTCCAGGTATATTGTTGTAAATCTTCTAAGCTGTTATTGTTTTGTCCATTTTTGTCAATCTAAAGCAATTTAAATTCTTTTAAGGTCAAATTTTTAAAAAGTTTTCTTCTCTCTTTCATGCCTTTGTTGTCCAGTAGGCTTAGGATGCACACCACGATACCGAGATTATCGCGCCATTTTATCGATTATACGCGATAAGCCCATACATTTGTCGTCTAAAATCATCGATAAGATTTTATCACGGCGCATATCTTAATCCTTTCTGTCACAAAACCTATTTTTTTTAAATATGGCTAGTCGATTATTTTATTTTAATAGTTTCAAGAAATAAAGGTTTATTGATTGTTCATTCAGTACAATTTCGAGAAATTTCTTGCGGAAATTAATACTTGTGTAACTAATCTAATCTTTGTGGCATACTGGTACTAATTTCACACAAGTCGTCTTAGTAAAACCTGTTCGTAGTTTAATCACTTGTGTATTTTACCTTTACCCTCTGTTCTTCCCCAGGCGTCGCTATCATCAGCGCAAAGCGACTTCGAAGCGCTGGCAGCGCTGGACGCGCAGATCAAGTCGTTCAACGTGGGCGCCAACCCCTACACCTGGTTCACCATGGAAGCGCTCGAGGAAACCTGGCGCAACCTGCGCAAGATCATCGGTAAGCCACGCCCACTGACACGCCCCTTTTACTGGACTACGCCTACTGTGTCTTGTGTGAATGAAAAAAATAAGCTAATGTGAATCCATGCTCAACAAAAACTATAGGAAAGAATTTGAATAATATTCATAGATGGCTGATAAAGATTAACGACTCTAAACCTTCTCTAACCTTCTAAATGTACATGTTTTCAAAAGGAAACATAATTTTATTTCAATTCTAAGCCGTCGCGTCCGTAGTTTTAATTCCGTCCATGATGAAATAATGAGTAATTGGTAATATTGAGTATTGATCCATTTTTAACAGTACATTAGTCTGCATGCTTATGATGTTTTATGGGTCTTCCTTCTGTATTTATAATCAAGACATGTCTCGAAAGGGGTTATGTATAGTGCGAATGTTTTGAAAAAACAATCATCAATAGAGCTTCAAAAATCATGCTTATACAAAGTTGATGAATCACTTGAACATTACTCTATAATAAAAACTTGTTTCCCGCAGCCGAGCGCGACGTAGAATTGACAAAGGAAGCGCAGCGGCAGGATGAGAACGACAAGCTTCGTAAGGAGTTCGCCAAGCACGCCAATGCCTTCCACCAGTGGCTCACAGAGACACGGTACGTACCGCTAGTATACCCTTGCGACGAAGTAGCTACCCAGGTCCAACTCATTGCTTTTACAATGGGAAATGCTTTGGGCATACCCGCTGATCGTCCCCATCCTAAGGCGTACCCAGCTTCTAGCCTAGGGGCAAGTCATATCCAGCTTCTGCAGCATTTTTAGGACAGATAATTCGGCTTTTATCCCCTGTGGGTACGCCCATGTCCCCATCGTCCTCTCCTCGCTAGGAGGGCGGGGCCTGCCCACTAAAACCCGATTATGTCCACCGGAGCCCAATGAAACGGAGCCGCGAGTTATTGTCCTAATTTGGACATTGGACCAGTTCCAACTCTGTCCTGAGTTATAACAACTCTCGTCACTGATGTATCAATGGACCAATCAGGGTAATGATTAAAGAGGAGGTACTAAAACTGAAGCGATTTTATATCAATTGAACCAACTACGTATCATCATCTCTTCATTATTGGTCTTTAAAACTATCTATAACATTAAAGATTAAGTCTTAATGAATCTAACAATTTTAAAACATTGATAAGTATTTGAACTGATGCTTGGTGTACAGGTACCGACTTCTAGGCTGGGACGGGTAAAGTACAGAATGTCGAGTGTTACTTGTACTAAAAAGCTTGTAAAAAGCTTCGTTTTGGCATGACAAAGTTGTTTCTACGACAAAAAATAAACTTCGTTTATGCCGAAACAATATTTGTTGTAAGCACATCGTACGTCCTAGATGTTCTTCAATGCAGCATTAACTAAAATTGCCTCCGATTCTACCACAAAATATTAATGTCTGAATACAACTACTACTAAGCTAACTTTAATGTGAGTGCTTTAGTTTTGTTAATTATACTAATTTCACTAAAACTTACCAGACACACGATTAAGAATCGAACTTTTTTAAAATATGATGTGTGGGGGGTCAGGTTCGCTCCGATGTAAAAATAACGCCGTTTTAAATGTTCACAAAACAGTTTATTGCGAGTATTTGTAAGTTTAGTACACTTTTGGGCAAACACGTGTTTCTTGCGCGCGGTAGGCTAACGCGGTGTCGCTCCGAGGGCGTTTGGCAGCAGACTGGGAGACGCGTGAAATTGTGTGCGAATAAAACTGCCGCGTCGCGTACCAAACCAACGACACCGAGTTACCCTCCAATAGAAAATAAAAATTGTTCTTAAACTACCGTTACATAATACAATAATATTCCGTCGCTAACACTCCCCACCCCAGTGCTGGCACAGCACTAATCAATTAAAGGGATCCTTGCGACGCGCGCTGCAGACCTCTTCAGCGTACCTGACTTGGTTCTTAGTTCAACCACCCTTACTCGACCGTCTGCCCCTGGGAACACCTGCTGAACTACTGCCTTGGGCCACACGTTGCGTGGCGCTCCTGGATCCACAATTAGAACCAAATCACCTACCTTCAACGACTGTTGTTCCTGGTTCCACTTGCGTCTCGGTACGAGGTCTGGGAGAATTTCGTTGATCCAGCGTTTCCAGAACATATCTGCAAGTAGTTGAGACTTACGCCACTGTTTGCGCAGGTACAGGTCATCGCTGCTGAACCTTCCGGGAGTTGGAAGATTCGAAGAAGTTCCAAGCAAGAAATGGTTGGGTGTTAGTGTCTCGTCGCTGCCAGGTTCCACAGAGACATGAGAGAGAGGACGACTATTGACGATGTTCTCGACTTCTGTAAGAAGAGTACTCAAAACCTCGTCCCTAGGTGCACGTTCCTTCAAGATGATTTTAAGTGAAGTTTTGATGCTTCGTATAAGTCGCTCCCATGCCCCACCCCAGTGTGGACTCGCAGGTGGTATGAATGTCCATTCAGTTGCGTTGTTTGCAGCTTCAGTGCGGAGCACTCCTTCGTCCAGTTCCTTGATCGATCGTTTGAGTTCTGTGTCAGCTCCTCGCAAGTTAGTCCCGTTGTCTGACATCAGATGTCGCGGCCAGCCGCGGCGCGCTGCCATGCGCCTGAGTGCCATAATCAACGAATCTGTGCTGACTGAATGGACTATTTCTAGGTGGACAGCGCGCACCGTAAGACATGTGAAAATTACACCATACCTTTTCTCATGTCGACGGCCAACTGTCACGGTCATTGGGCCAAACAGATCAATCCCACAATGAGTGAATGGACGTTGGTGGTGAGCTACGCGGGCGGCAGGTAAGTTACCCATCCTTGGTATTTCGGGCTTAGCCTTCCTTATTCTGCATACCATACATCGCGATGAGACATATTTAACAGTTGGTCTCAATTTTATAATCCAAAATCTTTGTTTCAGATGGTTGACTACCGACTCTTGGTTGCCGTGAGCAGCCTTCTCGTGGTAGTGTTTCACTATCAGACGAGCGACGTGGTGTTTTCCATCTAAAATTACAGGCCTTTTAGTTTCAGGTGAGACTCCGGTGGCGGCGTCAATGCGGCCTCCGCAACGCAGCACGTCGTGTTCATCGAGCATCGGTGACAAGGTAAGTAGTCGACTGTTATTTTCTATGCGTTTTCCTTTCTTTATTGCAGATATTTCCGAGGCGAAACTATCCAACTGCGCTTGTTTAATCAGAAACCGCTCAGCTAGGTCCATGTCTGATAACAGGCTCGACGATGCAACCTTCCTGCATTTATTAATAAAGCGCAACACGGTAGCCATCACTCTCACCAGCTTCAACCATGATGAAAATCTACTAACGTCGAGTATAGGTAAGTTGTTACTTTCCTGTTTAATTAAGTTTATTCTCTCCAGGTCACTGTCACATAAAGCAGTGAAATCACGGCGCGGCCAAGTAGTCTCATCTCCGTATAAAAATGAAGGTCCCGTGAACCATTCATTTCTAAACACCGTGACGTCATAAGTTTCCCTAGTACCAACGTCAGCGATATTCAACTTCGTAGGCACATACCTCCACTCAGTAGCTCGCGTTAAGTCATCTATTTCGCCGAGCCGGTTTGCTACGAATGTTTTATATTGCCGCGTGTCATTGTTAATCCACTGTAGCACTGTGGTCGAGTCGCACCAAAAATACCTTTGTTCGACTTTCATGCGTCCGTGCTCCTCAGCGATTGTCTTTGCGAGTCTAGCCGCTAACAAGGCGGCCTGCAGCTCCATTTTAGGTATCGTAGTCGGCTTTAACGGAGCAACCCGGCCCCGGCTAGTTATAAGCGCGATGTGTATGTTTCCATTGTGTTCCCATCTCCAGTAGGCTACGGCACACATCGCCTTCGATGAAGCATCGCTAAAAACATGCAATTGCAAATTATTATAATTATTACCAGTCGTAGACCCGTTCGTAGCATGGCCCGTAGCACACTCGTTATCCGTAACGCGTTCACTGACTCGATGCCGCGCAGAATCTCGTAGCAGCGGCGTAGGCGATGCACTATCGGTCTCCCTCTCACTCGTAGTAAACGCAGACTCCGTCTCGCTCGCACCGGCCCTTACATAATAACGTGGAATGCGTATACTTGGTATTTCTTTTAAAAGATCAATCCAGCTGCACCATTTTTGATAAACATCGTCTGAGATTATTTCGTCCCAGCCAATGTTATGCCTCCAGGTATCCTGAAGCATTATTTTGCCCTGTATGGTGAATGGAGTAAGAAAACCAAATATATCAAAAATAGACATGACTACGGCAAGCATCAAACGTTTAGTCGGTCTTTGTTTACCTTTTACAATGCCGTCGGGAATACGTTTCAATGAAACGTCAAAACCTAATTCATCTTGGGCCGGGTACCAAATCATTCCCAGCGTTCGCTCGCCTTGGTATTGTTCGTTAGATTTAAACTTAACGGCCGCGTCACCTAAGGTCTCCTTTGGCAAGCTATCTAACACCTGTAGGCTATTACTAGTCCAGTTGCGGATCTCAAAACCACCCTTCTTGTGAATATCCGTTATATTCCGTGCCATACTTATGGCTGTGGTTTCATCCGGTAGACTATCTATATAGTCGTCCATGTAGTGCTGCGTGTAGATAGCGGCTGCGGCGGCGGGCTGTGATGACTCATGCAGCTGCGCATTTTTGTTTTTAATAAACTGCGCGACGAACGGCGAACAGTTTGCTCCAAATATCAGTGACGTCATTGAATACGTCTTTATCTCACCTGAAGATTCATCCCTCCATAAGAANTGCCCTGTATGGTGAATGGAGTAAGAAAACCAAATATATCAAAAATAGACATGACTACCGCAAGCATCAAACGTTTAGTCGGTCTTTGTTTACCTTTTAAAATGCCGTCGGGAATACGTTTCAATGAAACGTCAAAACCTAGTTCATCTTGGGCCGGGTACCAAATCATTCCCAGCGTTCGCTCGCCTTGGTATTGTTCGTTAGATTTAAACTTAACGGCCGCGTCACCTAAAGTCTCCTTTGGTAAGCTATCTAACACCTGTAGGCTATTACCACACTATTACTAGTCCAGTTGCGGATCTCAAAACCACCCTTCTTGTGAATATCCGTTATATTCCGTGCCATACTTATGGCTGTGGTTTCATCCGGTAGACTATCTATATAGTCGTCCATGTAGTGCTGCGTGTAGATAGCGGCTGCGGCGGCGGCACGGCGGGCTGTGATGACTCATGCAGCTGCGCATTTTTGTTTTTAATAAACTGCGCGACGAACGGCGAACAGTTTGCTCCAAATATTAGTGAAGTCATTGAATACGTCGTTATTTCACCTGTAGATTCATCCCTCCATAAGAACCTTAAAGCCGATTGGTCTTCAGGTTTTATTTTAATGCGTAGGAACATGTCTTTAATGTCCCCGGTGACTCCAACTTTATTTATTCTAAAACGTATCATGATGCCAAATTGGATGAGCGTAATTATACGTTAAATCATAGTTAAGGGGGCAAGAGGGGAGCAAAGAACAAGTGGACTGTATCTAAATTATTTTGCGGGGTTTTCAATAAAGCGGAGTCTACAAAGAAGTGTAGGTANAAATAAAGAATTTAGTAGGTCAGGCCCTGTGAGTAGGAAATCATTCAATGACTCACCATAGACTTTAGCGGCCGCATCGAACACGAGTCGCAACTTTTTTTTATTAGGATTATTTACCCCAAAATGGGGTAAATACCAAGTTCTTGGCGACCGTTCGGTATTTTGCGTTTCTTGGGCAAAATTATTTTCTAGCAAGTGTTTTACACGCTCCCTGTACCTACTCGCGTACTCCTGGTCAGCTGACATTTTCCTCTCAACGCTGTGCAGTCGGGAAAGTGCATTAGGGTAACTGTCAGGTAACTTACAGTTTGGGTCCTTCCACGGCAAGTTGACGTGCCACCTGCCGTCAATGAGCTGCGCACCCTCGTCCAGCATGGCCACCGCGCGCACCTCGTCTTTGTTCTGTCGTGGTTTACCTGTCACTCCCAAAGCATCTATAGAAAAGGAGCGCCGCACCTCATCACTGAGGTCCCGAAGAGCACGTTCATCATCAGACGCTGATGCTGAAATGAGTAAGGTGGTGTAGGGAGAAGAAGAACCAGCGCACGGCAAGTGCATTACTCCGTGCACGCACCAGCCCAGGGGGGTTCGTGTAGCTGACGGCTCATTGTTTTTACCAACATAAATCTCTAAAGGCATTAACAAATGATAATTGTCTTGACCTAATAATATTTCTGGCTTACACAAATCATTACAGTTTATAGTTACATTTTTCAAATGATCATACTCTTTACATTTAGCTAGTGAAAACTCTTGAACAGGCAAATCTAAGTTATCAACACTTCGCAAATTAATTGTAAACAATCTGTTATCACTTCCCTTACTAGACAAGTCCAGAGTGAGCGCTGTCGACGCGCACACAAGCGCATCGTCGCCCCACGCGCCGCGCACACGCATGGGCTCGCTGCGGCCGCCGCGCAGCCCTGCGCGCGCAGCCAGCTGCGAGCTTATCACTGATATTGTAGACCCGTCGTCTAATAACGCACACGCACTTATTTTACCGTTAGGACCGTGAATTTCGACCGGCACTACTTTCAACAGCACTTTTTTGTCCGTAACACTCATATGGGCCACAGTCTCGGTAGTTGACGTACTCGATGAGGTCTTCTTGCTCTCGGCGGTCGCCTCGGCCCCGTGCCGCTGCGGAGGGTTGTGTAACAGCCGGTGATGCGCCCCGCCGCAGTCGTCTTGATCGCAAGCGGGCGCAGTGCAGTTATCTCTGCCGTGCCGCGATAGTAGGCATTTAAAACATAAGCCGTATCGCTTGACGTGGCGCCATCGATCTTTGCGTAATGCTTTCTTGAATGATTTGCAACTTGTCAGCTGGTGTTCATCTTGTTTACAAAAGTTGCATTTTTCACTATGCTCGCTCTTAGCGTCGGAGTGTTGAAGTAGTATACTTTGTGAGTTTCTAGCGTTACTTTCGTGCTGCCTGTATTTGTTTTGATTGTAACGTTGAGCTGATGTAGTAACGTTGGCCGTGGTTGACATTTTTAGTGCCTCCTCGTGAAGGAAATCAGAAATCATGTCAATTCTTGACTTATCAATTTCTCCTTTCAATCTAGGGTAACAATAATCCGCCCATTTGGAAACTAGTACAGTGGGCAGCTTGGCCAAAATAATATTCGCTAGGTGAACACCGCGTAGGTATTCGTCACGCCCCACTGCACGTACTGCTGTTACGTAATTCTGGATTTTAACAGCAAAAGGCACTATTTCACTTTGATAATCCAATGGCAACGGTGGTAACTTCTGTACATCTTGCGTGATTTTAGTTAATATAAAATCTGGGTTACCAAATCTGAGCTCCAATGTAGACATCAGCTGATCGGGTGACGTTGCACAAATCAATAATGCAGATACAGCTTCTTTTGCAGGTCCTCGAAGACATTTTCGAAGCCTCCAGACGTTTTCCTTATCAGTGAAGCCGCATATTTGTGTTGACTCCTCGTAGGACTGTTTAAAGTGAAGCCACTCCAGGGGGTCTCCAGCGAACTCAGGTAAGTCCTTTGGGATGCTCATACGGCTCAGTAGTTGCGGGTTGGGTCCATGAATGGGAGTAGTGGCTAGCTGCTTCAGTGCGCTCGTCAGCATCTCGATGGCACCATTTTGTGGATTCAGCTCGCCCGGGGGTTTACCATTGTGGGGGGCTCGCTGCTCCTTCTCCATCTCATGCTGGCTGTGGTCCAGCCACTTCTCGACGTCGGTGCGAGTATGAATGCTCTCGCGGTCTCCATTTGGTGGACTGTATTCATCTTCCAGGTCAGCTAGGTCTGCTTCTAGCTTTTTATCGATCAACTCCATCTGTATCCTGGCCTTTTCCTTCGCTGCCTCAAGTTCCAACCGTTTTCGCCTTGCTTTAGCTGAGGATGACGTCGATATTCGTGACGTGAGGTCTCGTGGTGCTTCCTCAGGAGACAGGTCCAGTTTGTGAACTGATATGTGCGACGGTCCTGCCTCTGCGGTCGGTTGACGTGTCGGGTGTGGCCACTGACACGACGTTGCATGCTGCGGTGGCACTTGTGACGTTTTCACGGGCTCGGATTTTACACTGCCTTTGAGATGAGTATCGTTCATTGTCTCGGTATGCACACTTGCGGACACCAGTTTTTTACGGTCACTACGCGTGAGAACCATTTTACTCGTACAACGTGGCGAATGATACATCGGACTGATCCGGCCGAATGACCAGCTGTGGGGGGTCAGGTTCGCTCCGATGTAAAAATAACGCCGTTTTAAATGTTCACAAAACAGTTTATTGCGAGTATTTGCAAGTTTAGTACACTTTTGGGCAAACACGTGTTTCTTGCGCGCGGTAGGCTAACGCGGTGTCGCTCCGAGGGCGTTTGGCAGCAGACTGGGAGACGCGTGAAATTGTGTGCGAATAAAACTGCCGCGTCGCGTACCAACGACACCGAGTTACCCTCCGATAGAAAATAAAAATTGTTCTTAAACTACCGTTACATAATACAATGATATTCCGTCGCTAACAGCAAGTGTACTTAAGTACGCAAAAGTTTTTCAGGCAACTGTACTTCGCATTGAAACCTTAACAAGCTTTTCATTATAGGCCACACGATATTAATCTACCAAATTAAAATTCCTTAACACCCTTACAAATTCGAAATTAAGTAATAACGGTTTAATAACACCGTCATTCCGGCATCATCAATCATTACCGTAACTATCCCACGGTTCGACCAATCAGATGCGATTTACGCAAAACAATTAAAAAGATTAATATTGCGCCGTCAAAGTGAACCATTAATTCGTTTGCTGTGACGTCACTGCTGTCTGCGGTTGGCCTACGCCCCCCACCCCTCGCCCGTGGACTCCCTCCTGTCACCACAACTAGGGAACAGTCGGAAATTATCAGCCAGTTCACGAATGCATTGTAGCGAACCGTAGCGTACTGTAGCATCGTAGCCTACCGTAGCTCGAACAGTGTAACATGCAAAACTAGGTGCTGGGCATCATAAGTGTCTTACATTTTTACATGTCAGTGAGGCCCACGTGAGGCCCACAGCTGCGGCCCAAAATGGGCTCCGCCACCGATATAGGTTTTCCTATAGCGACCCAAATTGGGCCGTGTCACAGGCGAGAGGAAGAAAAGAAATCAAACAACTGATATTTCATGAGCAAAGTAGACACTAGGTGCGTCATACACGCAATGACGTGTAGACGAACGCACGAGTCCGCACGATCAACGCTACACAAGGTACGGATTCATTGAGAGAAATTCAGGCGTAGTAAGCATCAGTGTGGTCAATAGAAATAGCAATCCTATATCAGACAGATGTAGGTTACCAAGAACTTTTTACGTCACTCTCATCACTCTTTGTGGGCCATTCTAATAAGTATGTTGTGTGTAAAAAGATCCAAGGTTGAAGCTAACAGCAGTTTAGGAACAATGAAAGGCTCTTTCTTTAATCGTAAGATGAGTTTGAAGTGGCCCGAGTTGACTAAATAGCCCAATCAAATCAACAAAGCATTGTGAATTGATCTATATTGTCCAGGCTTTTATATTTAGGCTGTGTGGCCTTATTTTGTGTTGTCAAAAGTGTAATTTATCTGATATTAGTCCCGGTGGTTTGTACAACGTGTGATTGGCGTATTGCTATTGAACTGAATAGTAACATTTATTTGTGTTTTGGCAAATATGCCATTCATTCATATTCGAAATCGGATCAGTTATTAAAATTGTTTATGTTCGGGTTTACGTGCTTAATGGTTCAGTTAAGTCAGACAATAAGCCAAATATTTTTCATTTTTGTGTGAGCTGCTAGTTGATTAATTCAAATCAGATACGTATGAAAAGGCACAATGTTTAAAAGCGAACTCTTCCAGAAAACCAAGAACACAGTGGTTTGTTTTGCTAAACTATTTGATAGAATCGAGCTTCAATAGAACTTCGTCAATTTCCTACTCGCGTTGGAACTATTTTAATTATCATCAACATGTCATTTAGGTTCCACTGCAGAGGACAACCCTCTCTAACTTACCAGAGGCAAATGAAGGATTAATGCCCGTTTTCACCATCAATCCCTAATTTTTAAGTGACCCCCATGAAAACAAAATTCCTGTTATGTGTTACCATAGGGGTCACTTAAAAATTAGGGATTGATGCCGAAAACGGGCATTAATCTTCCACTCTCCATGAGACTGTTAGACGGGTAGGAAAGGCCTGTGTACCTAGGTACCATGAGTTTACATTAGGTGTGCTCGCTAGCGAATACGTCAAAAATCTCTATGAAGATTTTGTTTCTTAAAAGTAGCCGACAGGGGCGCTGCACAATATGTCATACAATTAATGTCATTTTTTTTACGCAGTCGCTAGCGAGCACACCTAACGTAAACTCATGGTAAGAACACTGATGTTCGCATATTAGACTCAGTCGCCTCTACTCCATTTTGAGCTGTATCAAGACCAAACAAAATCTATTATTTACACTCCACTTTCCGCGATCCTCAAAGGAATTAATCCAACATTATCTTTTCTATAAACCTTAAATGTACATAGCCAATAAAATCCAAAGCAGACGTTGGCAAACAAGACTTCTGCGGACAAACACATTAAGGCCGCTACACACTCCGTCGTTTGGTGTCGCAATGTTATAAATTACCCGCATTTTATGCC
Organism: Ostrinia furnacalis; assembly: GCF_004193835.3. Taxonomy (NCBI): domain Eukaryota; kingdom Metazoa; phylum Arthropoda; class Insecta; order Lepidoptera; family Crambidae; genus Ostrinia; species Ostrinia furnacalis. The sequence continues at coordinate 165,261 of NW_021135633.1, read as the reverse complement.
GTTACATTCGTGACAATAGCTCGCTCCAGAAATATTACGTTAAGGACATTACACTATCTTGTATTCAAACGCGAAACCATGTCATTTACATCTCGTGTTTATGTGGTACTCAGTAATCATTATTAGATTATTTCTCCTGCGTATTAAAGTTAAAAAACAGTACGTGGTATACTTTAATTATTGAATCAACTCATAAACAGTATTGGTTACACATGCAACATAACGCACAAGTTTTGCGTACGCATAATCTAACTAAATCATTCGTGTGTTAAACCTATAATGAGCGTATTAAATATTGTAAATCAATTCCATAATTTGTGGTATTCACAATTTAATTTATATTAATCAAATTAAAAGCTATCAAAGGCTTTTCAGCGGGCAATGAATAGGCAGAAACCTCACTAGGGACGATAACATTATGACATTTATGACGTAAGTGAGCAATATTGCCTCCAATATCGCTTCAGCATAGATCCAGTCTCAATAGTGTACCAGCGCCTTATTACCGCAAACAAAATAAAACTTTATACGTGCGAGTCTAAATTTTTTATGAGGTATACAGTATACAGTATACTGTTATCATCGGCCAACTTTTACGTTACACCTTTATTTCGGATGTTTTCTTCATATTTTACTGCGGCATAAACGAGTGCGTGAACTAAGTGAGATAGCGGTCGGTCCCGAGTTTACGGATGTCATAAAAACCCTAAATGTTCTATGATTCATATTCGGCGAGAATACAAAGTGCCAATTCCGCTGTAACAATAATAAGTGGCTGGATTATTTTTTGACGATTCTCAGATGGTAGAGCGAGTTGAAAATGTTATAATTCGCATATGGAGTGAACGGTGAACTCTACTAATCCGTATTGGATCTACGTGGTGGAGTATGGCCAGAGCCACCCCACAGTTGGGGTGAAGCTTCTGCCCTACAGTGGGACTGGGACGAATCTAATTCGTTGCTAGATTTGCATTCTAATACTGTGCAGGGGAAATAAATGCTGTTTTAGATTTGCATCGGTAATGTTAAGTTTTTCTGGACATACGTCAATAATAACAAGGCAACAGCGGACATACCTGATAGACTCAAAATGACGATTTGTAAGAACTATTTATTAGTCTAAACAAATAAAGAAATTTTGACTTTGACTTTGACTTTGACTTTNTTTGATCACTACAAGCCCGGACACACTGTATAATATAGATAGCAGTTGCAATAAAACAGAATGTGTACTTTCCAGCGCTCTAATGGACACGCTCATAACCCCATTATCGGAGCGAGCGGACGAGTGGCGGCGCGGCGCGTGCTCGTCGAGTGGCGCGCTGAGTCGCGAGCACGCGCGCGAATGCAAGCGCGCGCGCGCAGAACTGCGCCGACGCGTGCACGACGCGCAGAGGCACGCGCGAAAAGCGCGCCGCGCGCCGCCCGACGCTAAGAGGAGGGCTGATGTTTGTATACAGGTAAGGGCTCGTTTCTACGGCAATCCAGTTCTGCGGAATCCAGTGATGCAGGGTCCCGCAAACCCGCAAAACTGGACTCATGTCGTGTGAACACACATTGTGTTTGAAATTCGAACGGATCGGTTTTTCGCTGGACTCTCCAAAAGGGATGCTCGTGATAACGTTACGATTAAAACACGTGTAATAGGATCCTTCAAAAAACAGTTCCTGCAAATAACGGAAGAACAAACCCTAAGTTTAACCCTTCGTTCGTTCGTTTCAACCAGAGGATGTCTACTGCAGGCTGAACAAAGGCCTCTTCCAACGATTTCCACACCGACCGGTCCTGCACTGCTGGCATCCAAGTGCTTGGTCGCGGGCGACCATCACCAGACCGTCAGTCTAACGAGTAGGCCTGCCTATCAGTTCTATCCATCAGAGCTATGTGCCCTTTCCACTGTCCCTTAAGTGTTTAACACTGAGTGGTCTGGTTTGACGTGTGTAGAGATGTAAAGTTATATTAAAAATCGGGATCTCTTAAGTTCAGCTTTTAGAGTTTCTTAAACGTGGATTAAACGTGCTACAAACAAAGTACTAATATGTACGACCAATGTTTATTAGTAGTGTCCGATATTTCACGGCAGTGCACATTTTGTGTACTTAAAGATCAATCACTGTTTATTCACCCATTCAAGTTTGCTGTTTCAGGATATTCAGGAAAGGAAGCAACAGCTAGAAGAAATGGAAGAGAAGGCAGTGAAGGCAGCGCTGATCGAGGAGCGAAGCCGCTTCTGCCACTTCGTCTCGCTTCTCAACCCAGTGGTGGTAAGATATTTTGGTCTCATTAAACATCACCATCATAATTTTAAGCTGTCTGGAAGACATCGCTTTATAGCAGTATTTCCCAAAGTGGGCGATAAAGCCCCCTTGTGGGCGCTGCAGGCTTAAAGGGGGGCGGTAAGAGACCCAGAAAAAAAATCGGGACGTTGTGTAGAGGCTTGGGAGGCGTCATTTACTAGGAAGACTCTTAGATACCCACTGAGCACTCGACACTCGACTACAAATGGGGGCGCTAAAAAGAATTTATTCTCAAAGTGGGCAGTAGACAAAATAAGTTTGGGAACCGCTGCTTTATAGCAATAAGACCGCTTTATTTGTACTGTCCCTGTGTATTTCTTTCTTTCTTGTTTTGTGTGTGGTGTACAATAAAGTGTTTTTATAATGATTACTTCATGGCCAGCGATCAACTACGATCGAAGCGGCTCCTGTATAGTCCAGCAGGCATTTATTTATTTCCTAATCATTTCCAGGAGTGTGAAGTGGCAATGCTAGCGGAAGTGGGCCATCTGCAGGAAGGCAGCGAGCAGCTGATCCGACACACGGCAGAACCTAGGACCTTACCCGCTGCCAGTCTACAGGTAACATTCGACAGGGTTTCTACAAGGTGTCCCTGCAAGTATGGATGATACAAAAAGGATTGTCAAATGCAATGACTTTTCCCCAAGAGAAAAAACTTCAGACCTTCCAAAAAATACCTTTTCGTAAAGATTGTCTTCAGTAATCAATCAGCCAATTGGTATGGGAACGTAATCTTCATATTGTTCTTGTAGAAAGGGTGTAGCATTTGCATAGTAGAATAAATCCTTTTTGTCTGATCCATACTTAGGGATACACATTACAATTCTTTGCCGGTCCTATGACAGTTTAACTTTCCCCCGTGCAAACTAGACCTTCATTGGTCGAGTTTTTATTGGCGGTCAAACTGTAGATTCCTCACCATCCCACAGCTGCAACTTGCGTGGTAAGGTTAGCTTATTTATGCAGGTGATATGAAACATTAAGTCGTGCCATAGCGGGTGGACGTGTCGTGGCTCGTGGCGTCGTGTGTTAAACCCTGTGCTTATCTGACGACTAATTTGGTGATTGAGTTTCTTGCGCTACTTCTTCCCAACTTCAAGTAGGGGTTACAATGTATTCAGAAGCAAGCTTCACAAGTGCTTGTGGTCTAAATTGAATAAAATATTTTTGATTTTGATTTCAAGTTAGAATCAAAGCACACGATTTGTGGTGGCGGCGGCCGAAGTGGTGTATGTCGCTGCGTAGTCTAGCATAGAAATATCTTTGGCGTCCTTCACAGCGGTTGTGGCGCCGCAACGCATCATGTGCTTTGGCTCTTACTGTTACTTACCACGCATTCTCAAAGAAAGTGGGCTTAAAGTTTCTGATTGATTTCAGGTGATATGCGACATCAAATCCTGCTACAGCGGCTGGGCGGAGAGCGGATCCGCGCCTCACTCGCCGTCGACGTCGTCGCGCCTCGGCAGCCGCAAGTCCTCACTCACGTCCATATCGTCGCTCAACAGCCAGTGCTCGGAGCCGCACGGTGAGTCTCATCATCATGATCATCGTCATCGTCATCATCATCATCATCATCATCATCATCATCATCATCATCATCATCATCATCATCATCATCAGCTCGGCGTCGTCGCGCCTCGGCAGCCGCAAGTCCTCGCTCACGTCCATCTCGTCGCTCAACAGCCAGTGCTCGGAGCCGCACGGTGAGTCTCATCATCATCGTCATCATCATCATCATTGTCATCATCATCATCATTGTCATCATCATCATCATCATATCATCATCATCATCATCATCATCATCATCATCATCATCATCATCATCATCATCATCATCATCATATCATCATCATCATCATCATCACATCATCATCATCATTATCATCATAATCATCACTGTAGCCTATAGAGACCCCACACCACTAGTTAAACAAGAACCAGCCACATTATCAAAAGCAAGTGCTTGGAGTCGCAGCACAGTGAGTCGTCATTATCATCATTATTCATCTTTCATTCATTCGTTTCAACCAAATGACGTTCACTTCTGAACAAAGGTCTCTCCTAAGGAATTGTTTTAAACTTTCATGGTCACTAACATAATAATTTATTATTGACGGGATTGCTACCATGTATCTTAATTTCTAGTTTCCGATATTTCGGCACTGTTGCAAGCGCCATGATCACGGAATAACTGAGTAACTCTTAGGCCCAAAACACACGGTGAAACGCAATTGCAACGAAACTGCAACTTCTAGTTACTTTTGAGTTGCATCTAAGTTTCTGCCATAGATTCCGTTGAGAGACCACACATGACGCGACCAGTTTGAAACCGGTTTAAAATGGTCGCGTCAAATGCAACTCAAAAGTAACTAGAAGTTGCAGTTTCGTTGCAATTGCGTTTCACCGTGTGTTCTGGGCCTTAGGATCTCTCTAAGGATTTCCATAACGACAAGTCCCGTAACCAGGTGTTTATTGTGACCTTTACCAGATCGTTGGTCCACCTAATGGGAGGCCTGCCCCTATTTTGTCAAGTCAGTAGCACACTACGGGTGGCCGCATGCATGTCCTTAAGCACGACGATCTGTGTCTCATTCAAATACGAGGGCTGCACTAAAAGTATCGGGAATGGAATATTTCCACTGTTCCTGTCATATTAAAATCTATTTAATTGCAAACTCCAGGGTTTTAAAAATCGTATACCATTTATTTATTTAAAAAAAGATTCTCGGTCGTATCACAAGGTCTTGTCAAACTTGTTTAGTCGTTGAGAAAATGGAATTGACTCGAGAAAATTCAAGAGCGATGATATATTATGACTTTTGAAGTGGTTTAACACAAAAACAGTGTGTTGACCGGATGATTTCTGCATTTGGTAATGAAGCCCCATCCAAAACATCAATTTATCGCTGGTTTGCTGAATTTCAACGTGGACGTGTCAAGCTCAGTGATGATCCCCGTCAAGGTCGTCCAAAACTGTAGTCACCCAAGAAAACGTTGATGCTGTGCGTAAGCTGATTGAAGTAGATCGACATGTGACATACCGCGAAATTCAGGCAACTTTAGACATTGGCATGAGTCAAATACAAATAATCTTGCATGAACAATTAGGTGTAAAAAAGTTGTTTTCCCCATAGATACCGCATTCGCTCCGTGAAGAGCAAAAAGCGGCTCGCGTTACTTGGTGCGTCAGAACTCTCGAAAGATTACACGTAGGATCCTCAAATGCTGTATACAACATCGTATCAGGTGACGAATCCTGGATATACGCGAACGAACCCGAAACAAAAAACCAGTCACGAGTTTGGGTGTTCGAAAATGAGTTAAAGCCAACAAAAATTGTTCGTTCACGGAGTGTTGCAAAAAAAATGGTGGCCACGTTTGTCTCCAAAACCGGCCATGTTGCGACTATTCCTCTTGGGGGACAAAGAACGGTTAATGCAGAATGGTATGCTAGCATTTGTTTGCCACAGGTCGTTTCTGAACTCCGTAAAGAGAACTGCAACCGCCGCATCATCCTCCATCACGACAATGCGAGTTCTCACACCGCGCACAGAACAAAAGAGTTTTTAGAGCAAGAAACCATAGAATTATTGGACCATCCGCCGTACAGCCCCGACCTAAGCCCTAATGATTTCTATACTTTCCCTAAAATAAAGAATAAATTGCGTGGTCAGAGATTTTCATCACCTGAAGAAGCTGTGGACGCCTACAAAACGGCCATTTTGGAGACCCAAACTTCAGAATGGAATGGTTGCTTCAATGATTGGTTTCGTGTATGGAAAAATGTGTCTAATTTCGCGGAGAATACTTTAAAAAGCAATAAATACATTTTTAAATAGTAATTTTGTTTCACTTCCTTGATTCCCGAAATTTTCAGTGCCGCCCTCGTATCACACGTCCAAACAACGCCCCGCGCACGCCCCGTGGCAGTGTGAATGTACCTTAAGTAGTTAAAGGTGATGATTTTTTTTCAGGTGTGTCGAATTCGAACGCGAACTGTTCGACGCCAATCTCAAACGTGACTATGGCTGGCACACTGAGTGCAGCGGACGACAGGCACTGTCTATCACAGGTAACGATGATTTAGTGAACCTTGAATAAGTTATATTTTTCATCATTTTATAGACTTAACGCAAGACTCGAAAGAAGTAGAGTATAATATTTATTTATCGATATTTTTTTTATTGCTTGTATTATTAAAATTTATTTTGCTTTTAATTTTACATGAATTTGTTTAATTATTTTAGTTTCAGTTTTTTTTTTCTGTTTTAATGAGCTCGATTCCGAAACTGTTTGTTGTTGTTATTGAATTGAAAATAAATGTACCGCAATTACTTTTGGCTAATAAATTACAACAGCCATAATACAGACAGAGTAATTTGTTTTATAAATATGTAACGTATTTATTCTTATTTTTTTTTATTTACCCAAATAAATAAGGGATGATCTATGTCTAACATTTTGGAATCAAGCTCAATCTACGAGTATATTCACACCACCACGGGGTTGTTTGGCAGAAGTCAGTATTCTAAACGACACTGTCACTATCAAAATAAGCTTGTGAGGGAACTCCCCGCATATGCCCCGCGTACTCCCCGCGTACACCCTACGTACTCCCCGCGGCGGTGTGAATATACCTTTACCGTGCGTAGAGCGGGTCGCGGCTGGCGGGCGCCGGCAGCGCCGACTCCGGCTTCCGCTCGCAGGACGCTCTGCAGCGCCGCAACTTGTATCATCACGATGTAATTTGATTTTTGTTTTGTTTTTACTTTTAATTTTAGTTTTGTTTTTATTTCTGTTAATTTTTAAGTTATTTTTTGATTTAATTCATTTGTCCATAGATACGCATCATATTACACTATTGCAAAGATGAACAACAGTGCACGACATTGCCAGATAGATGTGGTTTATGCTTCCTCAGTAAACCTCATACTTGTGAAACATTGAGTTCACTTGTTTGTTGCGTTTAAATTATTGTCTTGAACACAGTTTCTAAATAAGAGATCTTGAGAGAAAGAATCTTGCTCCTTTACTAAAAAGTGTCTCATCTTATAGTTAATCTAGTTTGGGATCTCACAGACAGTCAACAGACTCAGGGCTTCCGCTAAAATAGTATGAGCAGCGCAGCGTTTTAGTGTAGGCCTTAATGTCAAAACTTAAACCAGTAAAGTTGCTAAAATAAAGACAAAGTATTGATGATCTTACTCGATATTACCAGGGTTCCGACACCCAGAGCATAAGCAGCGAATGCATCGGGCTGGACAACGAGCGAGCCGGCTTAGACCTGGAAAGGGATGTTCATAATGCCGGTAAGTGATTCACTTCATCATTATAAAATAATATACCATACAGTTTTGACTTGACCAAGGAATCAAAAGATCAAAAATAAGTAAATAAAAAAGGTAAGTACCCCTTACTTAGAGGGCTCTTAACATATTCCTTTAATGCCCGTTTTCACCATCAATCCCTAATTTTTAAGTGACCCCTATCATACCCGTCCGGTAATCCGTAACACTTATCAGGCATTTTGTTTTCATAGGGGTCCCTTAAAAATACGGATTGATGATGAAACGGGCATAAGACATTTTTTGTCCACCAGTATAGTTTTAAATCTCATTCGTACACCTGGTTATAGAGTTACAACTTAAAAATTACTAATTTTACAGGAACAGCTAGTAGTTTACGTAGTTTTTGACGCAGATTCCGATCGGAAAGTCGCTTTTGGATTATTATTTTTTGTGCTACTTTAACGAGTGTTATATGTGCGATATTTATAACAAAGGCCAACATTTTTACATAATTTATTTAAGTAAACTCATTGAAGTTACAATTATTTTCACAGCGTCGGCGACGTGGCCCGACCTGAAAGACACTGCGCAGTTCGAACGCGCAGCCTCTGCTATCATGGGAGGCCGGCCGCACACTATCTCTGCAGGTAACGAGATTTAGGGAGTTTTTATTTCTGTTTACGGAGAATTTCAAGTCGAATGACGCAGATTAGTGTAGATTTATGGGTAACATTGTTATAAAGAACCTGAATACAATTTGTATTCAGTGAAATCAAAGTGAGGTCGAGGAAACGACCAATATTTAGCACTCTAAGACGTCTAGCCCGTAATCATATTGTAATAATGTTTGTGTCAGCTGTGCGGAATCTTCTCATCGACATCTTAGGAGGCAACTAAAGGACTAGTACCAGAACATCAGTTCTCTTCAACCCATCCAAGAGTGGCGAGAGTACATTATGGTTGAGTTGCACCACCTTTCTTTAACAGTAACATATTTAACAATAACCGGTGTTTTTTTGTATGGAATTTGATAGACTTTTGACGTTTGTTATAGATATAAGATGGTGCTTAAATCCTTACTTTGGTAACTTTGATAGGGTCATACTCTTGCAGTGAAGAAACAGCTACAACTGCAGTTACGCCACCGACAGGCGGCAGTCGTCGACGAGTCTGCAGCTGCCGCCAAAAGGTGGCGACAGCCGTTGCCACTGCCGTCGGCTATGAGCCGCTCGTGTATAAGAAGCCTAAAGGACCTAATGATGATGATGATGTATGTTTGTTGCAGCGTACTCGCGCCAAGCGCCGCGCGCGACACTAAGCGCGCACACTTTCGCGCACTCCGAGCTCGACGTGCAGCGCGACGCTATACAGGCGCGCCCGCCGCTGCCCACGGTACTTGTTATTTTATATTTATTCACATTTGGGAAACACAATTTTCATACACAGATAAACTATCACACAAAAAATAGGACAGAAATCAGCAAAGTTTCCACAGTAATAGCCCATGTTAACATGTGCATATGTTACGGTTAATGTGATAAATTGAAAATTATTAATAATAACCGGTTATTATGAATAATTACCGACAGTCGCGGTAAAAGTGATAAATTAATCACATTTAACAGTGATTATTTAATAATTCAACCTTAGTACTAACAAATTTCTTAAAAGAGAACAACATCTTGTGTACGTACTCGTGTACAGCCAAACTTTTGAACGTTTTGATATCATATATTAATGTAATTTGGCATAATGAGTTTGGAATGTTTCTTGCATAATATTACTTTTCCATGATGCCTATAACATAATGTTTTGATTTGAAGTGAAAAATAGGTTAAGGTGCGGCGGGGGGGGCCCTTGGGCCCCCCCTAAGCCGCCTATTTAGTTTTATACACACATAAATTACCTCATATTAATCACATTAACCAAATCATGCGGTAATTATTCATAATAACCGGCGATTATTCATAATTTTCACATTTATCACTTTGACCGTAACACATATAATGGTATGGTGAAGTCAGAAAATTGATATCTTCATTTTTTTTAAATTTTCATACAATATAAGTTTATAGAATCAGATTTGTATGAAAATTAAAAAAATAAAATGATGATATCAATTAGGTATATGACTTTACCATACCATTCATATGCACATATTAACATGGGCTAGTGTCGGCTTATAAACCCATTTACCTAACACCCTATATGAACACAGAATGCAAACCAAAGCCACGACTAAGTATTAAAGAAACAAGAGTTTAAGAAGCGACAGAAGCCGACCGGAGAACGTGTCGGACTAGCTGATTCGAGATCCGAGCAACGCTGGTTCGAATCCCGTCGCCGCTTGACTATTGTGTTGAACCCACTCGTAACACAAACATAAACTTAGCTTGAAGGTCTTGCCTATTATATTATTATTATTTAAAAAAAAACAAAGTCTGGCTATGTGTTATCACACATATATGGGTATATCTACCCAAATTAAAAGAATCTCACTTAGCTAGCATAAAACACGACGTTTATTTGAATAGTGTAAGGTAGTTCCCAGCAAGTTACGGCTAATTTGATGTGACATTGATTCGCAGACACCTATCTTTCAGGTATTTTACATAATTTAATCATGAAAAATACTCCCTTTAATCTCACCCTGTATATTTGTATTTTCCAGCGATGCTCATCTTTAGAACGACCCGCCGTCCCAGCTAAGTCGACTAATGCCAACACCGGCCAGCAAGAGTTCAAGCCAACTAAACCTTCGTCGCTACCGCCACATCTTACTAAAGGTAAACTAGCTCTAACTTCGAACCAGGGATGTTATGGATATCCGTAACCGTAACCGAAACTTTCGGATATATATTCGAAATAAAAAAATATCCAAAACCGTAACCGATTCAAAATTTTCGGATAGTTTCGGATGTAGGCAGCTTAAATTGTTTTTGTACATTATTCATTATAAGTTAAGGCATAACAGTCTGATTTACCTTTATAATGCCATAATTTTTTTTATTACTTTTTATTCGATGTAAAGTGTGCGTCCATGAATGAACCGTGTTCGACAACTATTGAAAATTGCATTCTAAAGCACAAATATCCGTAACCGTAACCGAAACTTTCGGATATCCGAAATAAAAAAATATCCGTAACCGAAACCGGTATAATATTATTATTATATCCGTAACCGTATCCATAACCGAAACTACATATCCATAACATCCCTACTTCGAACTCCTATGTTCTTCTGATTAATGTCCAATGACAGTTTAACTTTCCCCCGGGACAAACTTGACCTTCACTGGTTAGGTTTTATTGGCGGTCAAGCTGTAGATCCTGACTACACAAGAGTTGCAGCAGTAGGATCCCTCTCGATCCGCTATACAAATAAGATATTCGCGATATTCTATACAAATAATGTAACAGACACCTACATTTTGCTTTTAAATTCGATTGGTGTCGATTATGAAACACGATACGTTTGCGGTTAGCCGTCTTCCGCAAAAGTTTACTCAGTGACATTCTATTAATCGACAAACGCAGACTGACGTCCTTCTCGAAACATCGTAATTTAAAAGGACCTATAGTCCCTTATTATAAAAAAGTTAAACCCGGGACGAACACTGGTTTAAAATGTCATTTCCACTAAGGCCATTTTACTTTAACAAACGTCAGAAATCTGTCAAACTCCATACAAAAACACCGGTTATCGTTATAGTTACGCTTCGAAGTTTGGTGGTGCAGCTCAGTGTAAATATCAATTTAAACTAGAGTTTAACCAGATTTTTTAAATTCAAATTCAAAACGTTTATTTATTAAAAACACAGTAATACAGGGTGCCAATATTAATGTAGGATCATGTGTTTAGTCTGCTCGCAGACGTGCAAAAACTGTGTGTAACAAAGAGTGTAACTTTTTGTATTAAGGGGGATCTTGTTATAGTATTGTTAAGTGTTGAATGGTGCAGTGTAGTGTCTTCCTTTAGTTCCGTGTATTACCGCAGAGATGCCAGCGTAACGTGCTGCTCAAAACTATATAATATTCTACCCGTTCGCGCTAAGTTTGCCGGTCCGTGGAAAGCGCGTCCCCTCTCCCTACCGCGATTAAACGCAATTAGTTAGTGATTAAACGCAATTAATGTGTCTTATTTTACGCAAATACACAATTTTTATCGATAATAATAAATAAAAAATATTTTAAATATAGTTTAATAAAGTTATAGACGCTTCTTTTCGAGTGACGGCATATCGCCAGCGGCAAACTTAAAGGCCTATTCAAACCTGAGCGATATTCGCTGCCGCTGTGGGTAGAGGTACATACCACGCGGTAGCGAATACCGCTTAGGTCTGAACAGTATTATTACCGCATACCCACTGGGTTTTCTCTGCCGCAGACGGTAGCGAATACCGCTTAGGTCTGATTAGGCCTTAAAGTGAACGGATAGTATTGTATTTTTTAATATTAAATGGTGCATTATAGTGTCTTAATTTAGTTCCGTGTGTTACCGCAGAGATGCCGGCGGCGCTGTACGTGAACATGTCTGAACTGGCGACTTTAGCTGCCTCGCGCGCGCAGCAACACAACGCGGAACATCCGCATCAAGAGAAGGTAACGTATTGATTCCTTTAGCTTTATTGGACACAAAAACGATTACAAGGCGAACATAATGCTTTATGCTACAATGCAACCTTGTTGGTGATCAAATAAATAAATAGCATTTTATCTTTCAGCCTATGATATCGAGACAGTACATCTAGGACGAAAAATTTTCGTCTTCGAATCGTTTGCGTATTCGACAAAATTCTATACCCAGCCTTTGTATTCAACGATAACATGACGATCTACCATTTCTCGTACGAAGTTCACTTTACGTCACGTCCACGGGGCGCTGTTTATATTTTCTGGGCTGAGTTGCACCATCTTACTTTAACATGGACAAACGTCAAAAATCTGTCAAACTCCATACAAAAAACACCGGTTGTCGTTATGATTACGGTCAAAGTTAGGTGGTGCAACTTAGCCTAAATCTTTTGATGGCGATTTGAATACGCAAACGATTCGAAGTCGAAAGTTTTTCCTGTACCTCTATTACGAAAAACTTTCGAGTTCGTTTCGTTTGCGTATTCAAAGTGCCATCGAAAAATTTTGTATGAAAAATTAAACAGCCCCCCCTATATTATAGCCGCCCTAGGGGGCGCTGTTTAATTTTTCATACAAAATTTTTCGATGGCACTTTGAATACGCAAACGAAACGAACTCGAAAGTTTTTCGTAATAGAGGTACTGATAGAGGAAAGGAAAAGCAAAAAACTGGAAACTTTTTGCTAAGGCTTTTTTCAAAGCAACTTATACACGTCTCAAATACTTTGCCCTACCATAAAGATGATTTTATAGATTGTTCTTTCAACTAAAACGTTAGTTAAATTTAAATTTTGACTTTTCCAGAATAAATAAAAAGAATACCAAATAAATATAACTTTATTTTGCTTTTCATCATTATCAATACAAAAACACTATCTATTACCCAGAAATGCATTTCCCATTTGCGTCATTTACAATGTCTTACAGCATCGAAGTTAAGCCAAGTTGAAGATCCTCATATTCGTACTCTTGTCCAAGTGGTAGGCCGGCCTCTCCCGCCTGTGTCGAACTGAACTGGAAATAAAAATATAATAATCATGTTGATAGTCATAAGCAAGTTTTAGACACGGTTTCCACCAAAGCGGAGCGGAGAGATGAGGAAATAAAGAAATCTAATTGGTTATTGAACACTTCTCCGCTCCGCTATTCGCTCCTCCGCCTTGATGGAAACCGGGCCTTATGCCGGTCACAGACACATGTCAAGATGTTTGTAAAGAGGCTAAAATACGCCTGAAAATTTCGAACTAAGAGGATGCCTTTAAACTAATTTATAAGAACTCTTGTAACCGTTGTTTATACACAAATACTTTATTAATTACTTTAATGACACTTTACAAAATGTTTAAACAATGTGAAAAGTTGGTAAACTGTTTCACTGGATAGGGTTCCTTAACGAAGTCCAAAAACTCCCTGACTAAGCCTCCACTCTCAATTTTGATGGTTCAGTACATACTCGCATGCGCAGGAGTATCATTAGGGCAAGTGACCCGGTTGTGGCCACCGACCCCTTTGTGGCCATTTAGAACTTCAAATCGTTATAAATAAGGCAAAGACTAATATATTACTCTATGGTTTACGGGAATAAAAATATCTAATATTAGCAACACTGATAGCGTTAACAGCTTTGATGTGTCAAGCTTCACTTCAATCCAACAAGTCATTATTTTTTGAGAAGCGTTAATTGTTCTAAGTCTTAGCAAAAAGGCTAAGGCGAGCGTGTGAGTAAACAATCATTATTTTCTAATTCCTCCTTATTTTTTTAAATGTTTATGTTAATCCTTAATAAAGAATACACTGTCTAAGTGGTACTAATGATATTTTATCGCTATTTGTTTATTAAGTGGGTTTATGAGAGGTGGCCACTAATGGAGCCAGAATGAATGAATTTTCCCATCTTTGGCCACATGCCTGGCCAAAAGTGGTGCACGAAGAACCCCACTTTTGGCCATTTAGTTTTTATCGTGATTTTTCAATTTAATTACTTAGATATTTTGATATAAGTAATCGATTCATTTTCAGAGTTACGATTATAATGCCTCCATCGAAACCAAATACTAAAAAAATCGGTGTTGTGAAAAGAAAATTGTTCCAGTATTAACCGCATAAACTTATACTATAGGTTATTGTTGATCTCCTTAATTGTAATTTCAATTCAAGCTGAGATATTATATTTCATACTAGCGGCCGCCCACGACTTCGTACGCGTGGATCCCGTTTTACCCCCTTCATCTATCTTACGCGGTTTAGATTTTTTCGTACAAATGTTTTTTCCCGCTAACTCCCGTTCCCGTGGGAATTTTACAATATCCTGTTGTAACTAAGCTTTAAGTTTACTAAGGTACCTGCATGCAAAATTTCAAGCGTCTAACTTAAGCAGATTAGATTTTTCATACAAAAGGATTTTCCCGCGAATTCCTGTTCCCGTGGGAATTTCGGGAATTCCTTGTAACTAAGCTTTAAGTTTCCCAAGGTACCTACATACCAAAAGACAATGCCGGAAATTGGCGTCTTTTTTTTTTCGCGCGGCCATCGACCAAACTTTGTTTTTTGATTACAAAATAGTGTAACAAACCAAACTTACTATGACATGTATATCTCTAAACTCAGTCTGAACTGAGTTACGAGCATTACAAGTTTGATGATTTTCATACTAGATTTGCGTTTTGCGCGTAAAGTTTTGTAAGAAAATGCAACAAAATAGTGAGATTGTATGTGTAAACAAACAATACCATCCATTAAAGGCTCCAGACATCAGTATGGAGCAGAATCAGTGCAATAAAAAAATAGCGCAATATTTTGTTGCAATTTCTTACAAAACTTGCGCACAAAAAGCAAATCTAGTATGAAAATCATCAAACTTCTAATGCTCGTAACTCAGTTCAGACTGAGTTTAGAGGTATACATGTCATAGTAAGTTTGATTTATTACACTATTTTGTAATCAAAAAACAAAGTTTGGTCGATGGCCGCGCGAAAAAAAAAAGACGCCACTTTCCATACAAAATCTGGCATTGCCATTTCAAGCGTCTAACTTAAGCAGTTTAGATTTTTCATACAAAAGGATTTTCCCGCGGATTCCCGTTCCCGTGGGAAT
This sequence comes from Ostrinia furnacalis, assembly GCF_004193835.3. Lineage (NCBI taxonomy): Eukaryota > Metazoa > Arthropoda > Insecta > Lepidoptera > Crambidae > Ostrinia > Ostrinia furnacalis. The sequence goes on along the minus strand of NW_021135633.1, from coordinate 149,949 downwards.
TTCGGGAATACCTTGTTGTAACTAAGCTTTAAGTTTACTAAAGTACCTACATACCAAATTTCAAGCGTCTAACTTAAGCAGTTTAGATTTTTCATACAAAAGTATTTTCCCGCTAATTCCTGTTCCCGTGGGAATTCCTAAGTATACTTTAACCTGCCCAGGAGTATGAAAAATAATTGTACCAAGTTTCGTTAAAATCCGTCGAGTAGTTTTTGTTTTTTTTGATGAATTTTGATGGCCAGAACTGGCACATGACTGTGGCCAGAAATGGGGTAAAGCTGGCCAAAAGTGGCACAAATTCCCATTTCTTTTTCTTTTCTAAAGGATTATTTTTCCATTGAATCATTATGAAAAAAAATGTATCCTTAGGCTAGATCTAAATATATTTAGATCTAGCCTAAGGATACATTTTGTACAATCACTTTTTACAAGAAATAAGTCCGTGATAACAAAAACTGTAAAATGATATAGCCTCAAAGTCTAAAAAATTCTTAAAATGGCCAAAACCGGGTCACCTGCCCTAGTTAAAATACGAACACTATGAAAACTTCTCACTGCACTTATCGTGCTTCACACTGTGGCATCTTAATGCGATTGTAATAAGTGCTATTTTATTGTAAACTCTTTTCCTCTAACTCTGATGTATGTGATGACTGTATTACGTTATACAATACGTACATTTTATCCCAATGGAACTTCGCGGCCAAGGTTTCCGAGAGCTGTCCCTCCTTCAGTTGTTTCTTGACCGCTCGTTCAACCAATCGCAATGAAGAGAACATGTTTTGCACCGACGACGGCTGTCGGTTGCGAGATGTTGTCTGGAATACAAGAAAAAATATTGCAATAATACTAATGCCTGTTGATATAATGGGCCCGAAGACGTAGTGTGTTCAGGCCCCCCACTAGGTGGACCGACGATCTGGTGAAGGTCGCGGGAAGTACCTGGATGCGGGCAGCGTAGAGCTGAACGTTGTGGAAATCATTAAGAGGCCTTTGTCCAGCTGTGGACGTCATTTCGATGAAACTAATACTAATGCTGACATGTCTTACTTTTAATTCTGCAACGGCAATCGCACAATAATGTGAAATTGCATGTTATTTTGCGATAGTTAGCGTACAATAGTGATTTATGTTCTTCCCACCTCAATTTTTCTTGTGGATGACTAAAGAAGAAATCTGCAAACTTCAGGTCTCTCAGGTCTTTTATGTGGCTGCAGCGCCAGGCGAAAATCGAGCTACAGAATAATATCAAGCGCACGCATCAGGATGTTAGGCAACCGATGTTGATAGTACTCACTCGTGAGCTATGACACTAATTATGGCTTATGTCCGGCTAAATGAAGCACAGAGTCCGGCTATTGTGTTTTTGGACGTGGCAACCCTACTCCCTCCCTAACCCGTTTAGCCAGCGTAGGGAGTGAAAGCCAAATCCCCATTTCCCTCTGATAAATTAGAGAGGATCTTGAGGGTGGGGTCCTTCCAAACAAACCTTGCTCCCTTTCACCTTGGCTTATCTTCTCTAGACTATATTTTGAAATGTTTTTGTTGTGTGTCGGGAAATACTACTAAAACTATTCTCTTACCATAATTTCAATAGCATCGAACAGTTTGCTCAACTCTTTCTTCTCTCTCTCACTGAGAGTGGGATCCTTCCAATCGAACACCTCACTCTCTTTCAGCTTAGTTTTGATCTTCTCTAGTGTGATTGGTGAGCTTTGGTCTGGGATTTCCCCTGATTTGTATGCTGCCTTCGCGTCTTCTTCAATGGGACTGCAATGATAGATTAATAATGTTAAAAAGTTTAAGTTAATGTATGAAAAGATTTAGGCCAGTTCAACCTTCACAGGACCTAATTTAGATTGGCCCCAACGTTGGCCCCAACGCCACTCATCAAACGTGTGGATCTAGAAAATACTATTAGCACCAAGCAACGATGGGACAAGCAATTTTCTAGATCCATTCGTTGAACAAGAGAAGGCGTTGGGACCAATGGTGGAGCCGGCCTTATTCGGTTTATTCCAGTTATATTGCACACATAAGAAATAAATAAAATAATGTATTTATTTATTTAATTACATAGGTTTTAGGCCTTATAACGTAATTAAATAATATTTTACTTACCATTGATAGCTAATGTGAATGTTCAATACAACACTGAAAGAAACAAATAAAAACATTAAGATTTCAACTGATAAGGTGCCTTTTTGGCACGAAAGCTCCTTATCTGTCTTGTCTAAGAAACATATTTTTTGTCTATTTTTTTTCTATTAAGTTTTTAATTATTGCACTTATATTAAAGGTCGGTATATCTATCATGTTATTATTGTTCTTGTGTCCCTCGCGACTATTCGTTGGGAAAGCGATTAGAAACAGAAGAGTGTTTGTAAACAGAGCGTCGTGTTCGCTGCTTAGACCGTAGCGTAGATACTAGCGATTCCCACGTGATTTGCGCACGTTTTGACGACACAAGTCATTTTTGTAGCGGGACTCGATCCCGCAAAAGGAATGGAATTCGACAACGCAAATGGTTATGTAGTGAACAAACATTTTTATACTCGGGGTGATAGAAATACTTTGTAATTTATTAATAGTAATATTGTCGGATGCGGGCTGCGTAGGACAGGTTATTATGGAAATCCTTGGGAGAGGCCTTTGTCCAGCACTGAACGTCATTTGAATGAAACGAACGAACAAACCCATGTTGACAGTAATATAAAAACTTTTAAAGTCACTGAATGATCTGATTTAGATTTCAATATCTGGGCTGAGAAAATCACACTTCATCAACTGTTCTGGCCAGCTTGAGTGTAGGCCATATCCTCCATTTGCCTCGGGTAAAGTAGAGTGTCGTGCTACTGCAGTAGAGAATAAAATTAAATGACCTGATCATTTTTCAATTTTCTGCTTACATTATACCATCGATTGGTTGTTGACATGTAAAGACAATAGTGATGCCATCTAAGGCATTGTGTGTATGTCATATGATGACCACGACCCCAGACAATGAGCAAGGCGACTAAATGAGTTTTTTTGTAAACATCTCTTTGTTTCTAGGAACTGCTTTTGTAAGGGGTTACATAACCCTGCACAATACGGCTCTAACTGTTAAAGTTTTCTGATAATAGTATGCCAGAAATATTTTTCCCAACAACAATGTACTTTTATAAAAAGGGAAACTTGTCATTGGCTATACTATCAGTCTAAATCTTATAACTAACATTTTCAATTTATCGCTGTTGGTTTCTATAAAATAAATAAATAAAAATAATATAAAATAAAAAATAAACATTTCTTATTACTGCGAATTATTAATCACCATGATTTCAATTTTAAAACTATATAGGTACAATGAAAACTGATTTATCCACTAAATGGCTGAATTTTAATTATCCGATTTTACTTCTCTGGCTTTCATGTCTATTTAGAGTAGATTCATAATTTGTGTGACATTTGAGGGCCTATTTCTTCTAATCGTTTTGAAAACGGCGTGAATTTAATCTAGAAAATTAGTTACAGATCAAAAACTTGTCTATTTTAGATTCATATTTTGTTTTGTTAAATAACTGACCATATTGAACAAAACGAACGAGTTAGAAATAATTAATAAAAGTAATACTTTCCAAATAACACTTTCTGTCTATAAATTATAATTTAGCCATTTCAATTTAACTTCAGCCATTTCGTGGATAAATCAGTTTTGATTGTACCTTAGTTTTAAAATTGAAATCATACTTACTTGAGTTCGAATTACTTAATAGCTTTATTTACAATCACTTACGAGAACTCATACAGTTCGGTTGTTAAGCACTGTTGCGAATTGATTCGACAAACATTCTCAACGCTAACAAAGCTATACACTGAATTCTTATGTAGTTGTGGTAGAGGCGATTTTCCTACAATAACGCATGATTTGTTGTGTTCTCGTTTGATAAATAGTTTTTATTAATTCAATGAAACTTAGTTGATATTACAAATTAACATAATAACTAAAATATTCTTATGTTATATCAAAATAAAATGTATCGCTTGATTGAGCAACTGACAAAAAGGAATTAATAATTTTACCAAACACTCGTTTGATTTTTTAACTTTAACTTTATCCTATTTTTATTTTATTTTCAAGTTTCATGATATTTTATCTATTAATCCACTATCACTATGTTAACAAAAATTGTAATTCACAATACTTTATAACAATTTAAATCATGAATACTCACAAGAGGTTAAAAATCAGTATCCTAGCACACATTTTGTCACGCACAACGCGGCTACACGACGGAGCTGGTGTTTGGAGGCGATTGTAAAACTTGTCGCGGTTATATTGCCTGCCATTCAGTAGCGAGGCGTATACTACGATCTAGATGTCTTGATATTTGATGCGAGAAAAATTTTAATCACTTTCGGAAATGCGCTTGAAAAGTGTTGAAAGTTGTTTTAATGACAGGTTTGATATTTCTTTAAGTTTATTTTTGAGGCCTTAATAAATTATTTCTTGAATGTAAGGCCGTATTACAAATCAACACTCAAAAATTCATTCAATCTCAGCAATCATACTTGTTCATTTTCTGACGTTTTTCGTTCGTTCGTTCGAAGAGTGTTATTATTGAATTAAATATGTACTGTAATTATAAACTTGTAGTTTATCTGTTGCTATTGTAAAATTTTCTTCTATAAAAGCAAGAGATATTCATCAAGTATCAACACACCTCAATCCACACTCAGATATCGACATTTACGAGAGCAGCCCATTGTTTGAGCGAATGATAACTTTCGTTTATTATCGACAACATATTCCATACAATATCACGGCTCACACCATTGTATGGGAGTATAATAAATCATTTTTATTTGCTTAATATTGCAATCAATGTAATATTTTTAACATAACACAATACAGGGTGATTCTGCTAAGACCTCAAATGAGAGAGAGTGATTTTATCGATAGTCATGCGTGAAAATGATTTATGTATATGAAAAGGCTGATTAAGGTTGCTTCTATAGCTCAAGTTCAATAACCGTATAAGGCTTTTGTTTGAGTGTTAAATGTTATGTTTAAGATATTTTAAGATAACATCTCCCTTTGTCTGCCATAACCACACAACTAAGGGAGACACAAATATGTGATATCCAGACTTCCCAGTTTCCAGTCTTGTCGTTTCGTTCTATCGCAAAGAATCACCATTTGATAAGAGCGAGAAAAACATGGAAATGGGTAGTTTGAACTTTGACCGTAGTACATTAATTGCTCTCAATCGTTTCTTGGATCAAAACCCAGAATGTAACGTTTTTTCAGAGGGATGGAGTTTACTCGCAGAATATCTATATTATGTTATTCTGTATATTCTGAACTTTGATTGTTACCTACTTATAACAATAGTGGCAATGAGGGCTATCGTTTTTATACTTAACAGTTGGCACCCCTGGCGATTGACAGGACCTTACTCTACAGTGGCGCCATGTTGATGAGTGCAAATGCGATAGTCTTCCTACCACTTTAGCGCTCACCAGTTGGTGCCACTGTCTTCGCAACTAGCAAGTGACAGGACCTTACTCTACAGTGGCGCTGTCTGGTGAGCGCTAAAACGATAGCCCTCATTGGCACGACCGTTCTATTAACAAATAATTATAAATCTCCTTCAGGTATGCTCAGAGAGCAGTGCTAGTGAATCGTCCCTAGAGTCTTCGAGCGGCTACGGCAGCCAGGGTGCCTTCGCGGCGGAGGACCACGCGTTACAGCAAGCGCAGCAAGCTGACGGTGAGTTGGCACTTATGTAGTTGCAATTAGTGCTATTTTGCAATGAACGTGTATAGATTGGCGACTGTAGTCCGGTTGAAAGGAAGAGCCTTCAAATTAGTAGTAAGCGCTGCATTGACGCGACTGTGGTGCAGTAGACACGTTTGTAGAATCGCTTCATTAAATAAATTCATTAGGTAAGTGAAGCGATTCTATTGTAATTATTATTACGGACGGGATTGCTACCATGTACCTTAATTTTGAGTTTCCGATAATAATAATTATGTTAGTGACCATGAAAGTTTAAAACAATATAGGGATTCTATTGGTTCTTTACAAAAACATCCCTCGCTACGCATCGTGGCAAATCTCTAGTAGGTAGTTAATGAGACGATAGAGACTGTTAAAGACACTTTAGATACGTCTTATGCCCATTAATACAGTTGATACTAAAAGTTGTGATTTCAAAAGTGACAAGAATTTGTCGATATCGTATGAGCAGTAAGACAGTGACGTAGTATTCGTGCCACACTGGTGTCATTGCAGTGCTTCACCGCATCTCTAACTTGAAGGCTCCTTAATTTTTCTTCTTTTTTAGTCGTAGATTTTAAAAATCCTGAAATAATGACGCATGAGTGTTGTAATTTAGTAGATTTTGTTTGTTCGCAATGTTTTTTATTAGCCCTTTTCATTGTTCGCATATGATTGTTACACCAAAGATACCAAAAAATAGCTATTTAGATTATATTACATTTCAAAGTATTTTGAGACCTAACAGTATGTAATTAAGAGTACCTTTGGTGTAGCAAGCGTTATTTTTGTGTTTTTCGTTACATTTCTGTTTAATTTCGCTTCGCATGCATTCCGTTTGCCCCGCACAGTCGAGTCCGAAATCGTGACGTTGCGTCGCGATAGTGACGCGTCAGTGGCAGCAGCGAGAGAGAGCTTCTCTATCTCACTCGGCAGCCTCGAGGAAGCAGTGAGATCGCTAGACGAAGCCAGCGAGAGCCCGTCGTTTGCCACCATTGGGAAAAAGCCGGCGGTACCGAAGAGGCGGCCCGTGTCAATGACCGGTAAGTCCTGAATCGCGGTGACGAAGTTTTTTTTCTCGCCCGTATATAGGCGCGGGGTCTGCCAGTACTTTGACAAAGCTGTTGGGGCTTCTTGGGTTAACAGCAAGGTCTGTTGAGTTCGATGTATCGATTCTATTGATCTCATGCCCTATGCTGTCGTAAGGTGAGTGAGACAGCTATATCGATAAACAATCGATTAGCAGTAGGGTCTTCCTCAAGGTAAGGGAGAGCTTCTCTATCTTACTCGGCAGCCTCGAGGAAGCAGTGAGATCGCTAGACGAAGCCAGCGAGAGCCCATCATTTGCCACCATTGGGAAAAAGCCGGCGGTACCGAAGAGGCGGCCCGTGTCAATGACCGGTGAGTCCAGATCCTGAATCGCGGTGATGAAGTTTTTTTTCCCGTCCGTATATAGGCGTGAGGTCTGCCAGTACTTTGACAATGCTGTTGGGGCTTCTTGAGCTAACAGCATGGGTCTGTTGATTTCGATGTACCGATTCTATCGATCTCATGCCCTAATCAGCATCGTGAGGTGAGTGACAGCTATATCGATAAACAATCGATTAGCAGTAGGGTCTTCCTCAAGGCAAGGGAGAGCTACTCTATCTCACTCGGCAGCCTCGAGGAAGCAGTGAGATCGCTAGACGAAGCCAGCGAGAGCCCGTCGTTTGCTACGATCGGGAAGAAACCGGCGGTACCCAAGCGGCGGCCCGTGTCGATGACCGGTGAGTCCAGATCCTGAATCGCGGTGACGAAGTTTTTTTTCCCGTCCGTATATAGGCGCGGGACCTGCCTGCCAGTACTTCGACAAAGCTGTTTGTGTTGGGACTTTTTGAGCTAACAGCATGGGTCTGTTGATTTCGATGTATCGATTCTATCGATCTCATGCCCTAATCAGCATCGTGAGGTGAGTGACAGCTATATCGATAGACAATCGATTAGCAGTAGGGTCTTCCTCAAGGTAAGGGAGAGCTTCTCTATCTCACTCGGCAGCCTCGAGGAAGTAGTGAGATCGCTAGACGAAGCGAGCGAGAGCCCGTCGTTTGCTACGATCGGGAAGAAACCGGCGGTACCGAAGAGGCGGCCCGTGTCAATGACCGGTAAGTCCTGAATCGCGGTGACGAAGTTTTTTTTCTCGTCCGTATATAGGCGTGAGGTCTGCCAGTACTTTGAAGCCCACACTCGGCCTCGTCGGCACGCGCACCGACGATCGCCAAACGGCTAGAGTACCTTCTGTACTCGCCACTCTGCCCGGTGAAGCTGGAAAAGCTCCTCAAGCTACCAGCGCGCGTCCCTTCAAAAAAAAAAAAAAAATACTTTGACAAAGCTGTAGGGGCTTCATGAGCTAACAGCATGGGTCCGTTGATTAGAGATGTATCGATTCTATCGATCTCATGCCCTAATCAGCATCGTGAGGTGAGTGACACAGCTATATCGATAAACAATAGATTAGTAGTAGGATTTTCCTCAAGACAAGGGAGAGCTTTCACTATCTCACTCATTCTGAAGGAAGCAGTGGAGATCGCTAGACGAAGCGAGCGAGAGACGGTGAATGAAGGATAAAGATTATCTCGGAACTATCGATTCCTAAAATCTGTATTCATACATAAATTAAAGATAGACAATCGATTGACAATTAATTAAAAGTGACACAAAATGCGCCATCATCTCTACTGAAGGTAAAATTTTTAATAGTTTAATCAATCCAAAATACTGAGTAAATTGTTTGTATGTTTTATTTAGTTTGCATGTTGAGTGATAATTGTGGTATTTTTATATCTTGCAAATAGGTATATTTATGTCATTGACGCTTAACCTTCATTTGCCTCTAGTTTTACAAAGCAGGAACTTCAATGACGATACCAAAACTATGAAACCACCATTCATAAACCATGGGATATTCACTACACGCATAATTACAGTAGATAATTTTGTAAACTAAGTAAATAGCATGTGAACTTCCTTGTTTTATTACATCATTGAGTAAATTATTCTGGTACGATAGAAACTGAGAGAGTAGGCACTTTTACAACAATGTATACCTAATTAATTAAATTGAATTTGTTTGTGCATTATTTGGTAAATCTATTAAATATGTAGGGGCTTATTTCACAACATCATAATATTATTAGATTTATTTATCCTTCTCACTCAAAGCAAGATGCCAGTATGAGTGACAGTAACAGATATAGAAAGGAACTGTCACTAGGAAGTGATACTTTTATTTCTAAATGAGTCGGAAGGAGGTTCAATAATGTTTTTTTTGCAATATAAATTTTATTGCAATAAGTACCTATTTGTTTTTATGAAATCCGTAACAGAAAATATCCATTTAAGGAATGAGTATACTTTATACGATTCTATTATAACAGCCGTGTCGTCAGAGCCATAATATTTACGCAATGGAGTAGTAGGAAAAACTATAAATTCTTATGGTTTACTAGCTTTCCGCCCGCGGCTTCGCCCGCGTGGAATTTTGTCTGTCACAGAAAAACTTTATCGCGCGCGTCCCTGTTTCAAAAACCGGGATAAAAACTATCCTATGTTCTTTCCCGGGACTCAAACTATCTCTATGCCAAATTTCATCAAAATCGGTTGCGAGGTTTAAGCGGGAAAGCGTAACAGACAGACAGACAGACAGACAGACAGACAGACAGACAGACAGAGTTACTTTCGCATTTATAATATTAGTTGGGATTAGTTGGGATGTAAAAATGTTTTGTTTATATTCACGGTACCTATTCAGTGCCGGATTAAGCCAGCGCGGGGCCTGTAGCAAATTTCTATCAAGGGGCCCTTGGTTTGCTTTAGGTTCTCAAGTTTAGGGTATTAAATGAAACAAAACTGTTACAAATGAACTTTTCTTGATTTAATGTGGGAAAAGGACAGTGCCAATCCATGTATGGAAGTTGGACCAAGTGCTGCCCAGAATGAAACCATAGTGCATTTTGTTCCTCAGGCCAATATTAATTTGTAAACCGGTGTACACTGAAATCTATCCCTGGAGTTAAGAGAAAAAAAGAGTTTTGTTTGGAGTTATTTACATACAAAATATCATCGATGTATACCTACTACGCATAAGATTTCGCGATTTTAGCATTAAATAACATTCGCTATGTTGAACTTAACCATATTGCATCCGTACACCTTAATTTAGTACGACTTCGACATTATTCATAAGCGATCAAGCGCTGTTGCAGTAGTTTGGTTAGTTGACCGAAATTAATTTAAGAAGTCGAATTAAGAAGTTTTAGCTTACAATAACTTCAATAATCGATTGTAATACACCAATAAATTGATTTTTCGCAAGGATCGAAAACTAAAACTTCTTGCTTCATTTTGGAAATTATAATGATTTCTGTCAACTAACCAAACTATTGCAACAGCGCTAGATCGCTTAAAAATAATGTCTAAGTCGCACTAAAGTAAGGTGTTCGGATGCAGTATGGTTAAATTCAACATAGCGAGTGTTATTTAATGCCAAAATCACGAAATCTTATGCGCGACGTATTATTCGATGATATTTTGTATGTAAATATTTCAAAACAAAACTCTTTTTTTCTCTTAACTCCAGGGATAGATTGCAGTGCGCTTCGGTTTACACATTAGTATAGGCCTGAGGAACAAAATGCACTATGGGTTGATTCTGGGCAGCACTTGGTCCAGACCCTGGCACTATCCTTTAGAGATAACACTTTCAATATCAACTTCTTTAAGCAAATCATGCTCTACGAGTATATTCAACAAAGTAAGATGATTAAGACGTTCTTGTCCCATCGTGTTCCTTAATTCATTTTTAATACGTTTTAATGTTGAAAAAGAACGTTCGGCACTGCAGTTAGTGATCATGAGAGACATGTAAATGCGCAAGGCAATTTCTAAGTTTGGAAAACACGATTCTTAAGAATTATTTATTAAAAGTTTTTTAAAATGATTAGTTTTTCAAAAGTTGTTTGTAAAATGATCTTTTGTCATACGTTTTTTTGTTAAATAATAGTAAACCTCATTTTTTAATTATCCGCTTTTTTACTTGAGACTCTAAAACACCTTGCTCTTAATCTACCGTCACTAGCTTTCAATAATCTCGAAACATGATCGATATGATAATCGATTAAAAAGGTTAGCTACATTCACTCATAAAATGAATCTATATTTTATAACAAATCTACCAACTATAGTAGATTGGATCGTGACTGAATTAATAAATTTCAAATAGTTCGCCTGTTTTCTCGAAATATTGATAGTTAATCGATATTATATTAAAATCGATTAAAAAAGTATAATCTCGGCTACCTACGTAAACTAATAAAATAAATGTATACCTATAGAAAAAAAATAAAAATCTGGCCGCTTGAAGGGTAGAAATGTGGTATCTATAGATGTTAGTCTAAATACATATTATATCGATTATAATTAAACATTATAGGCCAGTAGAATTACATTTTAAATCGGAAATAAGTCCTACAAAAGATTTTTGCCCATTAAGACTCTCCTAGGTTTTCGACTTCGACGGAGTCGTGCTTAAGTGGTGGGGGGCCCCCGAAAGGGGCGCTTTTTATGTTTTCCGGTTATATCGCGTAAAGGACTTACCCTATCGAAAAGTGGTCTTCCTGACGGTTGAAAGGCATTTAATCCTGCATTAAATAAGACCAAATTCATACGTTTTGGACAAACCGTTCTCGTGCAAATGTTTGTACGCAATATAACCGGAAAACCGAAAAAGCGCCCCTTTCGGGGGCCCCCACCACTTAAGCACAACTCCGTCGAAGTCGAAAACCTAGGAGAGTCTTTATGGGCAACTAATGAAGCCATTAAAGCACTAAAATCTTTAGTAGGAATTGTTTCAGATTTAATTCATTTTTGTGTTTAATTCTACTGGCCTATTAGAGAACATTCACGTTAAAAAGTTCGTAAAATACCTACCTACTTATTTTTATGATTTAACGTGATGAAATCGAGTTTTAGATTTTCAAGTGAAAGTAATGCAAGATATTTTACGCTCCTATCTAAATTAATATTTTTTTATTTCGGTCAGACAGGCTTTGGAGCGCGGGGCCCCCAAATTCGCGGGGCCCGTAGCATTTGCTACTCTTGCTACGTGGCTAATCCGGCACTGTACCTATTATTATGATGCTTGGGAAAACAATTAATTTCAAGTTCATGATTTCTATTTTCATAAGATCATTGCACCTGTTCAAAGGAATTCCTTTAGAACAATGTGCATTTATTCTGCTTGTTTCACAACGAGTCACACCCAAACGAACGTTGGGAAAAAAATTCCCATCGAGTCACACCCTTACTCATTAACCTGTATTTTCTCTGTTACTACATCATTTAAAGTTGCGCAGCAAACAAATAGGTTATATTATGTAATATTGAAGGTTCTGTGTAATTAATGTATTTTAACCGAATGGTTTCAGCAGAGTAGTATAGGGCCACTTAATCCTGTTCCCATGGCTGTCGTAATAAACGAACATTATAGTATACCTTCCCAACTCGTCTTTGCTTAGTGTTTGCCAAATCCTCCATTTCTAGTAACCTCCTTTGAAAAACTTATTAAAACTCATTAACTTAAAACATATTATCGTGCTCCTACAGACTAGACTCCTGGAGACTAATGCCTGTTTTCAATATCCCCTTTGAAAGCAAAATCCCTGTTAGTGTTACCATAAGGGTCACTTAAAAATTAGGGATTGATGGTGAAAACGGGCATAAATGACCTGATGATGATGGGGTATGTCTGTTGCAGCGACAGTATGGTCGAGGAGAGGTTCCTCGAGCTCCCTGGGGAAGCCTCCTCCTCCGGTCAGGAGGTCGTCCTCCATATCCAGGCCTCAGAGACCACCGTTCGCTCAGGTACGTGTGAACAAATTCAAATTCTTTATTAGTATGTAGATCCTTTTCAGGATCATAACCGTCAAATGTATTGTTTGTGATGCATTGTGACACGCACTAGAACTGAAGTGGAAATGAGCTGGTCACATAGCACGCTGCACTGATGGAAGATGGACATTGGAAACCACCAAATGGAAAGGACCATCAGGCAAAAGAAAGGCAGGTAGACCGAAACAGCGATGGGAAGATATTTTATTATTATCGGCTCATCAAGACATCAAGAAGTCAGTTGCTTTTGTCAGCCTTATTTATTACCTAACGTACCTTTAGTACATCCAACACACGGTTGGAAAATGTAGTGTAAGACCTGTAGCCTTATTCACGTAAGAAAACTTCAACGAAAACAAATCGTTGAATGCGATCCTATCGAGTAATCGTTCCACCGAAATTACCCTTATGAATACGGATTTAGAACTGTTTTTCAATGGGACGACGTAACAAAACGTCAATGACAACAAATCGCTGAGTTGCGATCCTATCGAGTAATCGTTCTATAAAAATGACCCTTGTGAATACGGATTTAGAACTGTTTTTCAATGGGACGACTTCTGAACGTCAGCGAGATCTTGATTGTAAATACGTGAATTAGGCCACTGCTCGATAGATCCAAGAAGAAGATGGCAGCGGCTGGATTTATGGCATTTTATCAGATAACCAAAGTTTTGCTTAGTTTATACGCTAGGTGGCGCTGTGTTAAATGCCCAAGGATGTTTAATCACTCTTTCTCGTCTCCAACAGGGCAACAACCAATCGCCTCAGATGTCAACGGACGCGGACAACTTGCCGCCGCCGCCGGCGTTCCTACTTCAGCCGGACAACGAAACTAATTCTGGTAACTTTATAAAGTTATAACTTTAAGAGTAGGCGCACACCGTTGGTTTTTCGTCGGCCGATAGTTTAGTCGGGCAGTTGATCAGTATGGGCATGTATGGGAGTGCGCACACTACGCCGATTCGATTTGGCCGATTCTTCATACAATTTAAAATCGGGCACAACTATCGGCCAACTGAAATTCAACGGTGTGCGCCTACTCTAATAACTTTCTATTCATCTCTATCTATGTTTGTGCAACCTTTTACTCTCTCATGTTCCACCTTTGGTCCCATAGTGAAAACTGTTATGTACTGTGTGGTAGAGCCCTTCCTGAAAATGTATGTAACGGATAAAGATAGCACACTTACCGACCCGGAAAGGCATCAACACCGTCTTGCCTTTCGCCGCGCTATTGCCGAGGCGAGGCACGGTGCGGTGCGGATAAACGGGACTATTCCCACCTCTCGCTCCCACCGCTGCAACTCCTGTGTAGCCAGGATCTACAGCTTGACCGCCATAAAACCCCAACCAATGAAGGTCAAGTTTGTCCCGGGGAAAGTTAAACTGTCATTGGACCTGCAACGAAATTAATCAGAAGTGCGGTGCGGATAAGTCTGCGTTGCAGTATGGAGATTAACACAAAGAATACTACTGACCTTCTCAAGTTACGATCCGTTTCCGGGTTGATAAGCGTGCTTCGTCCTTTACCATGCTTAATAAATAATGTAAATGCACATGGTACGAGTATATTTGCTTCTGGTAAATAAAAGAGAGTCTTGCTTTTATAGTTGAGACTTATTTATTACTTGATGATGATGAAATACAGAGCGTATACAACTCGTATACCTTTGACTTCTTATAATAATCTCAGTATTCCGGTACCAGTTCCTCTAAGATTTACAAAAGCAACCAACCTCCACCCATTTTCTTCCAGCTCACCCCGGCATAAACGTGGCCGAAACAGTGAAGCAACTAACCGAACTGAAGCATATGCCGGCCTCTCCCGGCCTGGTCCGTCGCAGTCTGCAAGCCCAGAACTCCCCGCACACGCCCCAAACGCCCCACACACAAAGCCCCACGCAACCTTCTCTGTCCACCTTCCAGCAAGCCAAGTCGAACTTCTCGTCGAACACCAGTTTGAACAGCACGGGGAATTTGAACCCGATATACGGGCAGACAGGACACCGTATAATGGCATATGTCGAGAACTCAGTGTATGTCAGGAAGAATAGCCTGAATAATTCCAGCTCGGACTTGTTCAGGGAGGCTAATGCAGGTGAGATTTAAATAAAATAGCTAAAGCTGATCAATAAATAAGCTAAAAGTAATTGTTTGTATGGTTCTTGTTTCGTTTCCACGTCTAATTTTTGTGGTATAGGTGAATCAAGGCCAAAAACAGATTGAATTTTCTCGGCTTAAAACTTTAGAGAGTTAAGATAAAATATCTTTTAATTTATATTCGTTATCGATGCACCTGACTACACACAAATACACGTAGAAATATGCTAAAACATCAATCTTTATTGCATAGTAACTAACAGATTTCGACATACCCGTTGTAAAAAAACAATCTTCACTAAGGAAATAAACTGTGTTCCGAATATTGGGATACTTAATAGTTTATAGGCAGATTTAATAGTGTACCAAATTAAATGAAAAAAATAGCCAAGTGCGTGTCGTGGCACGCGCAGTGTAGGGTTCCGTAGTTGTCCATCGTTAACACAATATATTTCAGAAGGAAGCAATTACTTCATCTAAAGTCACTCTTAATATTTTCCAACCATAAAGTCACTCTTAATATAAAACAGATCCCTAAATGGAAAAATAGTCTTAGAATCCCCTAAGCCAATTTAGAAGACCAAAATTTTATTTTACCGTTTTGTCGGCGTAATTAATATACATAACATACCTACCTCCACAAAATTACAGCTCTCTAGTGCCAATAGTTTCCAACAAAACTTCGGACAGACAGACAGACATATCGAAACTATAAAGGTTCCTTGTCAAGACTACGGAACCCTAAAAATGATATACTTTTTCGTTTTGAAATAACATTATATCGTCTATTCCAGCAGGATCGCCGCACGGGTCGAGCCCGTCGACGCCTAGCTACGGCGAAAACAACTCCTTCTCCAGTTTCGGGCCGAGGGTGTCCAACGACTCGCACTATGGACAAACTGGTGAGTTGACTGACGTAGCAGGTTCTTGTGTCGTTGCTATCTAGCTCTTAACTCAGTCAGTGCCCGAGGTGGCAATGACATTAACACATTAGACAATTACATTTTCACATTATGATAATAACATTGATACATTATGGCAATGACATTGACATATTATGACGTGATGCATTGAAATTTGAAGCATATCTGAAGCCTCGTTGACATTTGACGTCTCAAAAACACCCTCCCGTGCCTACCTATAATAACACAACTTTGGTGTCATAATTTACGAGCTTGGCCTTCACTGGTTGGGTTTTTATAGACGGTCAAGCTGTAGATCATGGCTACATAGGAGTTGCAGCGGTGGAAACGAGAGGTGGGAATAGTCCCGCTTTTCTGGTGTTGGCATGTCTCCCTAACCTGTTTAGTCAGGGTGGGGAGTGTAGACCAAATCCTCTATTTACATCGCACTCCTACCGTGGAGACCTGTTGTGATTTCTAAATGAATTAACTATTATTATATATTTTTTTGACATCGCATCTGTCACTGTCACTTGTGACTTTCTTTTCCGCTCTTCTCTTGATTTATGGCTATCTGTAGTTACTGATGTAGTGTGTCTAAATTCAATAAAAGCTCGGTTAATCTTTCATCATTCTTTTATTAATACCATCAAGACCATATGACCAGATGGTGATGACCCTTGAATCTCTCGGTGCAGGTTTCAAACTGCAGCAGGAGAAGAAGTACCAAAGCAGCAGCATATACGCCACGCCGCAGCTGGCGCGCCACGACGCGCTGTCGCCGTTGGCGCTGCGCCGGAACATCGCCGCGCGCTCGCACAGCGCCGACCGCCACGCCGAGCGTGAGTATACCGACCTGACGAGTACCACACGCGTACCATACGTTCCATATACGACACGACGCGCTGTCGCCGCTAGCGCTGCGCCGGAACATCGCCGCGCGCTCGCACAGCGCCGACCGCCACGCCGAGCGTGAGTACACTGACTGACGAGTACCACACGCGTACCATACGTTCCATATACGACACGACGCGCTGTCGCCGCTAGCGCTGCGCCGGAACATCGCCGCGCGCTCGCACAGCGCCGACCGCCACGCCGAGCGTGAGTACACTGACTGACGAGTACCACACGCGTACCATACGTTCCATATACGACACGACGCGCTGTCGCCGCTAGCGCTGCGCCGGAACATCGCCGCGCGCTCGCACAGCGCCGACCGCCACGCCGAGCGTGAGTATACTTGACTTACTTGACTTAAGGCGCTACCTCGTAAAAGTTTTCGGCCGACTGAATGCCTCGCACACAGAGGGATAGAAATATGATTTCTCAGTGCGAGGAAAGGGACAGCAATAGCGCGCGCGGCGTGGAATAAAATAACGTAAGCGACAAAAATCGGAAATCATGTATTTATTGAAAAACCAAACACTATTTAAAGAAAATAACTCGACCAGTACTTAGAATATGTTTATTACCTTACCAATATACAAAATTTGGTATTGAAATATTAGCCTATCTGCTTATAAAACGAAAAACCGAGTAATAGAAGGGTCATCTTTGGATTTTTTTTCTATCGAGAAAATTGTTTCCATTCATGTTTCGGCTTCGACCAGACACTAGATTTATTAGTCAACTATGACATATTTCAAAATAAGAACATAAGTAATAAGAAAAGTACGATTAAAACTAATTCTGCGCTTCTTTAAAACGCCCAATATTCGCAAGGCATCACCTTAAGGTCCTATGTCCCCTAGATGGGGCAGAGGGCGTCCACAACAGTCCTCCATCTCGTTCGGTCTTGAGCTTCTCGCTTGATCTCGCTCCAGGTCTTGCCGATCTTCTTCGCCTCGTCCGCTACAGTGCGCCGCCAAGTTTGCCCGGGTCGACCACGTTTGCGTTTTCCTTGGGGATTCCAATCCAGAGCCTGCTTAGGGATGTGATCGGGGTCCCTTCGGAGAGTGTGGCCAATCCAGTTCCACTTGAGGCGCTTGATCGTTGATTTCGTGGCAGCGTTCCAATAGCTCGACGTTGGAGATTTTCTCGGGCCAGTATATGCCGAGAATTCGGCGAAGGCAGCGGTTGATGAAGACCTGCAGCTGGTGCGAGATAACCTTGGTGACCTTCCACGTTTCACACCCATAGAGCAGAAGACCCAAGCCGCACGCTCGCACAGCGCCGACCGCCACGATGAGCGTGAGTATACTGACTGACGAGAGTACCACACGCGTACCATACGTTCCATATACGACACGACGCGCTGTCGCCGCTAGCGCTGCGTCGGAACATCGCCGTGCGCTCGCACAGCGCCGACCGCCACGCCGAGCGTGAGTACACTGACTGACGAGTACCACACGCGTACCATACGTTCCATATACGACACGCCGAGCGTGAGTATACTGACTGACGAGTACCACACGCGTACCATACGTTCCATATACGCCACGCCGAGCGTGAGTACACTGACTGACGAGTACCACACGCGTACCATACGTTCCATATACGACACGCCGAGCGTGAGTACACTGACTGACGAGTACCACACGCGTACCATACGTTCCATATACGACACGACGCGCTGTCGCCGTTGGCGCTGCGCCGGAACATCGCCGCGCGCTCGCACAGCGCCGACCGCCACGCCGAGCGTGAGTATACTGATCTATCTAGGCCATTGGTTCCCAAACTTATTTGAGTCGCGCCCCCTTTTGACCATACAAAAAATTCCGCGCCCCCCCCCCCTCCAGTCAATATTATTTATTGGTCGTATCGAGCAGTCTGGAATGCATTCTCTCAGCGTTCGCAGGTTTTTTATACTTAAATACACAGATGGCCCGCGCCCCCCTTTAAAGGTCTTTGGTCACCCCCCACTTTGGGAACCAATGATCTAGGCTATCATTACCTAATGAATAGCCCACTGATAGCTGTATAGACGCCACCACAAAGGCTTCTGAGTGCACCATGGTCCAGTGTACTCACGACGCCTGAAACCGTCAGAAATGGAAGCACATCGCCACGAGAGCTACTCTCGGAGATGACATCCGGCACCCGGGGCGACTCTAGTCAGTCCAGGACCTTTCTTACCCTAATTGGCCATAAGTTCTGCCCATAAGAGTACCACACACGTGCCTTATAAGCCGCGCAACAGCTGGTGCGCCACAATGCGACACGATAAACTTTTACCGAGGCATATTATAGATTTTACGCGATAAGCCCATACATTTGTCAAAGTCATCGATAAGATTTTATCACGGCGCGCATCCTAGCCTGATGGGCTCGGCTACTGCATCATTATTTCAGCCTATGGCAGTCTTCTGCTGAAGATAACCTCTCTCCAAAGACTCAATCTTGCTCACATTACACCTTAGCTTGGGAACCCGTTTGCCACCCGTCCTCTTTCTTTCTATCTTCATAGAATGTGCGTAGCGCCACGCCATACGTGAGTCCACCGTACCTACTGCTAACCTTTGTCCAGCTAGTGGCAGCCCTCTGGACTCCAAGGACCGTCACAGAGTATTATTGCTATTTTTATCCAGGCGCTAACAAAGTCGCTAGTATTGCTTGTGAATTGTATCTCCCATGCTCCATAGGTTAAAATTACTTTTTTTGTTATAGAAGGTGGTCTAATAGCGAGTTTGAGCGCGAAACTAGCGCCACAGTTGTCGCCACGGACCACCAGGCGGGCCATATCTACCATCACTCAGGCTGACTCGCCACCGAAAAGCAAAGGTGAGCAAAAACTTATAAAACTGGATTCAGTCTGCGGTCAGGTCAAAATATCATATCAGTTCCGAATTTGTCTTTATATATAAATTTTAATTGTCATTTTTATGAATAAAGATATGAAGAAAAATTGGGTGTATTTTTTTATATCATTTTTTCGAAAACTTATCGATACATCTATGTGAACCGTACGAAACATACCCAGCACTAGTCACATTCGTTTGACAACTGTCATTCTAATCAAGCTATATTGGATAGACTATAGTAGATATTAGTGGGATGCAGTTTCGATTTTCGCTACTTACGAATCGTTCAACTATAGTTTCACATTATAGTTTATTTCTATTTCGATTGTCATCCTTATAGAAATTCGAACGCTAAATGTTTCCTGTTCAAAAATGATCCCTATTCCCCAGGAATAATGCCCACGGCAGTGCAGCCAGCATTCCTAGACAAGCTCTCGGCGACGATCCAACAGCAGAGGCGGCAACTGGACTCCACTCGAGCGAATACCGTACGGGACATGATAAACGCACACGCACAGGTAATGTGAACACTTTGTGAACACTTCGGGTCTAAGTTGCTGGCGATAGTGTCAAAGTTGCTGGCAATATTGTCAACGTTGCTGGCAATATTGTTAAAGTTGCTGGTAATATTGTCAAAGTTGCTGGCAATATTGTCAAAGTTGCTGGTAATATTGTCAAAATATTGTCAACGTTGCTGGCAATATTGTTAAAGTTGCTGGTAATATTGTCAAAGTTGCTGGCAATATTGTCAAAGTTGCTGGTAATATTGTCAAAGTTGCTGGCAATATTGTCAAAGTTGCTGGCAATATTGTCAAAGTTGCTGGTAATATTGTCAAAGTTGCTGGCAATATTGTCAAAGTTGCTGGTAATATTATCAACGTTGCTGGCAATATTGTCAACGTTACTGGCAATATTGTCAACGTTGCTGGCAATATTATAAACGTTGCTGGCAATATTACGTAACGTACGTATTATGAAAATAATACATTACTAATATGGTGTTTTTATTATGTTTATTTACTAATTTTATTTATTACTAAAATTTTATATAATAATATGTGGTTTTAAAAAGTTTGCATAAAGGCATAATCATTAAAATAATAACTAATTTAGTAATCAAAGTTAATAAATAACAAAAATATATATTTCAAGTAGCTTCTAACAAAGGTGTATTCATACAGAGGTGGCAGATTGAGTCATCCCGAGCAATGACGGTTAGGACGCTAATCAACTCGTCCGCGCAGGTACAATGTTTGACAGATATCACAGGCAAATATAAATACAACGTATTTTGAAGCATTCGTTCCAAAAATCACCAGTTGGCGCCACTGATGGTTCCCTAAAGTAGTGGCGCCGATTGGTGACTTTAGGCTAATATAGTGGCGCCAAGAGTCACCAGATTGGCGCCACTGGCGAGTAAGATCCTGTCTTGATAGAGATACAGGCGCCTACTGGTAAGCGTAAATTCTAAAGCAGGGTTATCGCATTTGTGTTTACCAAATTAGCGCCACTGGCGAGTAAAGTCACTTGATTAGATTAATTTTATTTTAATTGAATTGCAGATTATGTGAATTTTAATATTCCTATACAATGTATTTTGTTTTTGGAATAAATAAATGATGAAATAATGTTGATGATGATAATGGCGCCAAGTAGTGAACGTAAATATCTAAGATTTCATTTGAAGTCACGGAGTTGGCGCCACTAGCGAATGACAGAGCCTCACCAGTGGCGCCAACTAGTGAGTGCAAACAGTAGTCCTAATCGAAAAATATTCATCCATAGAATCATAAGATTGATTCAGATTGGAGTTCGAATGCTTCAATAATACGACTTCTTCGTCCTAATTGTGTTACTTAGCATCTATTGCAATTGCTTTCAATTTGACATGTGTATACAGTCGACACACACTTGACCTTCACTGGTTGGGTTTTTATTGGCGGTCAAGCTGTAGATCCTGGCTACACAGGAGTTGCAGCGGTGGGAACGAGAGGTGGGATAGTCACATCAGGCATATTTGTGGCAAAATAGCACCTATGTGAACTACACAAGGTGCTATAGCCTGACCAGGAACATAAAAACCCTCGCCATGTTGCGGAAAACTAATGGTACTAATTTCTTTTAATGGCAACAGTAACTGAAAACTTCATTGACATGTCACCTTGCATGTCAGTCTATTGTTGTCAAAGTGTAAACAAACTTTATTTTAAATGTTTGCAATTGATTTTGTGAATTAAATTGCTAAAATATTTTTATAGTCGTGAAAGAAAAGTGGTTCACGATGTGTTAATGTATTTGTCGAAGAGAAATACTAAGGGTTCGGACAATATTTTCATTGAATAATGTTTCCGACAAAGGTTGTCAAATTGACTGACATGTTTATCGTATAGTACAGTCCACTATGAAAATTAGCTGTAGTCTGTTTCAACTACTTATTTTAATGTTTTTTGTCACTTTCTAAGTTTTGAATTTTATGGAATTGGGAAAGAAGTACCGAGTTTGAAGCGTTCATGAGCAGACATTGCAGTTGAATATTCAAGTTCTGAATTTGATTATTGATGAATAATAAAATAAATCCTACTAGCTCGATTGATGGTTTCATTTAATTTATTTAAACCAGGTTACCTTTAATAATATTTTTCGTTAATTTATGAAAATATCAAATTAGCCCGTAATCCTGAATCCTGATACATAAATTTAGCCTATTAATTTAACACATGTACGACTGTACTCAGTGTTGCACTATCAAATGCAATTGAAGCGCCTCTATGCCAGGGTTTTTATGTTCCTGGTCAGGCTATACATTGTTTAGTTTGATGTGTCGTCTAAACATAGTTATATTGAAAGCAATCGTGATAGATGTTGAGTTAAACAATTAGGAATCTTATCTCACAGCAGCAAAGTCGCTTTGCTCAACGCTTTTGAGGCACTTTCAAGCAAGCGTTTTTAAAATCTTCAAATGATTTCAGCTATTTTAATATAAATCGCTATTCTTCTGATTAATATAATAAAATAATGTGTAATCGAAGTAACTATGCCTATTTATTATGTCTTGGCTGGACGAATTTCGATACGTGGGAGAAGGATTGTGATAATTGATTAGGCTGTTTTTCAAAAATCTATTTTATAAGTTGAAAGAAATCAAATTATTACTTTTGTTATAACCGGGGTTAGTTTGGTGCTATCCATTTTACATGTATAAGCAAGAAAGAGACAGGTTATACAACCAGCCTTATTATCACGCTTAAAATGCTATTTTGGATGAGGGTAGTTGTAAGTTCTACAGTATTATAGCATTATGCACTTTTTGATTGAGGATTGGTACTTATTGCTGGTGGCGGTTTTAATTATAAGCTTCATGTAGGTAGGTATTAATAGTTATTTATATTGTATTTAATATTTGTCATTTGAAATCCACACGCTTAAAAATATTAAAACATCGATTTTATTTTATTATGCTGAATATAACATCATCTAAGTAACAAGTAACACGTATCTTAAGCTTAATTTTACATAATTACTAAGCTAAATTAAGTTATGTCTTTTCTAAAAGATCTACTTGAAATGTGCATAAAAATAAATACTATGAAAAGTTGTGTACCTATTTAGTTCTTACAATGTATTTAAACAAAACTAATGTCGTACACACTGTCAAACCAAATGTCATTTTTGCACCCTACTACACAAAAATCCTCAACATTGGCGATGATGATCTCTTCAAAACTTATCAGCTACTCTTTGCCTAATTTTTTGAAGCCACGATAGCCGAACGGTGAAGGGGTCGGACTGGCCGACTCGTGATCCGGGGAACGCGGGTTCGGTCCCCGCCACCGCTCGACTATTGTGGTGAGCTCACTCGTGATACAAGAATATTTAGCTTAGTACGAGGGGCTAACGGGAGTATTAGTAATTTGTGCAATAACAAATTACTAATAATCTTTAAAAAAAAAAAATAGTTTATTTAACCACCACACTAATCTTTCCAGCCGGACCCTCGCGTGTGCCACACGTCTCTGATGGAGCAAATCAAACGCGGTGCTACACTACGTCGGAACAAGCATTGCAATGATCGGTCAGCGCCGAAGATTCGCTAAACTATGAAGAGAGATGGTGAGCTGTTGTATGTACTACAAGCGACATCTATGTAACTGTTATGTGAAGGTCACACTGCTTGCTTTTAAGGGTAAAAATTTTTTTTAACCGTCGAGAGTTATTGATTATAACGTCTAAAGCCTGGTCCGTGAGCACGTAGAATTTTGTCCAATGACCCCAAGCTACCCATCCTTCCGTCCGCTTCCGCTGTCGTGACTGTGCGACGGGCGCCCGCAGTGAGTGTGCGAGCGCGACAGCAACATAATTACGTGCGAGTGATAAGGATGGGTAGCTTGGGGTCATTGGACAAAATTCTACGTGCTCACGGACCAGGCTTTAGAAACCAAGAAAGGTGAGGCTTTTCAAACTAGACCAGTGGCTAAGTTTTTTTTCACAGTTGACAAAGTCAAATAGGTACTTGTGAAAACTTATGCAGGATGACATTCGATTTTTGCCTCATTTTAGCCTAGACGCAGACCATTAACTTTTAGTTGGCCGATAGTTAGGTCGTGCTCGGGCTGTTAATCAGTACGAAGATGTATGAAAGTGCGCATATTACACCGATTTGGTATCGGACGATTCTTCATACAAATTAAAATCGGGCCCAACTATCGACCTACTAAAAATCGGTAATCTGCGCCAAGGCTTAGATGAAGTGCTTATGAAGACTATCTAGGCGTATTAAATTTAATATTAAGTCGCCACATAACTTTAATCTGCAGAATAAGTTCGGTATAGTACGTTAAAATGACAATTTTATTCTTCAGTCTGTCTGTCTTCAGAAGCTGTGGTTATTAGTAAGATCTGAGATTTCAATTATTTCTACAGGCACTCAGCAGTGTGATCTTGGCTTTATACCAAATTGTGAGAAATACGAAAGGTCAATACGAATGTGTTACTTTGGAAAATAGGCTTCAAGTTGTATCACTTAAAGTACATTTTAGAATAACAACGTTACTACATAATACGTGAGGTCTATTATCCAAAAGCTTGTAACTTTATGGCGATAAATGTAAGTAAATATTATAAAGAGTAAATGGGAATTTTTCATACTGTCACAAGACTTGACTTTCATACTTTTTCATAGTCCACGGAATGTACGATATGTATGTAATATCTATAAGGTGAATGAATCAGTTTGTGTCCATATGAACTACGAGTGTGTTTGCTGCTAAAATAAAAGTAAAAAATACGAATAACAAACATTTAAATTTTTAACAAATCATGTAAAACGAGCATAGCATACAAAAATTAACAACCTTTTGACAGCTCATTCAAAATGTCAATGTTTAAGTGTCAACTACTCAAAAAACTACTCAAAGAGAAATCATGTAATATTACCTACTGATGTAAAAGTTCTATAATAAATCAGTGACGTTGGTATAATAATTATATTAAATCAAAAATAAATAGCGACCTTATACAGCGACTTTCTCAATACTTTTTATTACAGGTTTATATTTAACTTGCAATGTATGTTTGGGTCAAATCTTGCAAGCTGAACTAGACCCGCTTTCTGATTATCAAGGCATTTTATCGAATTTACGCGATTGTCGTCTAAAAAGAATCGATAAGATTTTATCACGGCGCGTATGATAATGCAATATACTGATGTCATGGAACTGGTCTGATAATGGAGCCAGAAGGTGAAACTTAAAAAAAAGGTTTTGATAAATGGTAATATGCATTTTTATCTATTCTTCCGTTATTCATGAAATATAATTAAGTAAATATTTTCGGTGCAGTCCTGTTGTCCCCCCTGCTTGTCCCCCCTGGGGGAGCCAACAGGATTTCGAAATCCTGTTGTCCCCCCTGGCTAGGGGAGACAACAGGACTAGATTTTTAATCAATGATTTGAGGACTGTTGTCCCCCCTGGCAAAAATTATTAAAAAGCCATAAATTTTTATAGCATAATTTACGAAAAACTGAAGTATTTGACTGAATGCCAAATTGCCAAACTGAATACCTAAATATTTGTTAAGTAGGTAAAAATTACAATTTTGATAGGTATTGGTGCCGGCCGGTATTAACTAACACCTACAAACTTAAAATTTGGCAGGTAGGTTCCTTATACGGTGTAGACGTCCACTAAGAACGGAATTTATTTATTAAAGGATAGAAAATAATATGTAGGATAGAAAATAATATGACGAAATCGCGAGCGGCTGCTAGTTGAATCACTGTCACTGAGCAATTAATTTGTTGAATATTATGATTAATTTCAAATTATTCAGTTTTAGCATCCTACCTACTAATGTCGTAAGTAAATGCGGAAGTTTGTGAGTATCGATGTTTGATACTCTTTCACGTAAAAACTTTTAAATGGATTTTTTTTAAATGGATTTTTACTTACACTTGATAAACTTTACAGTAGATAATATTTTTTATAGATGAGAATAGCATAATAGAGGTACTTAGCTTTTGCCTACGTCTTTGTCCGTGTAAAATTTTGTCCGTCACAGAAAAAATATAGAGCGCATCACTGTTTCAAAAACCGGGATAAAAACTGTCCAACGACTTTTCCCAGGACTCAAAACTATCTAAATATCAAAATCGGTTCAATGGTTTAGGCGTGGGATAATTCATAACGATCTGTTAAAAGCAAGTAAAGCAGATTTTGAAATAGTCTAAAATAGTACCTTTAGGCTTTTAAATAATTTTTGCCAGGGGGAACAACAGTCCTCAAATCATTGATTAAAAATCTAGTCCTGTTGTTTCCCCTAGCCAGGGGGGACAACAGGATTTCGAAATCCTGTTGGCTCTCCCAGGGGGGACAACAAGACTGCACCATATTTTCAAATTATTCTGAAATTGAATTAACTTGATACGGCGATTTCGTCATGTAATGATTATAAGGAAACCTGTTTTGACGTACGTTTCAATGAAGTGTTATGAAAGAGTTTCATTATAAACTATAGTCCAGTNTGGTTCGTCTAAATATACGCACGGTGCAGTCCCCTCCCTGGAACTAGGCTTAACATGCTCCCGCATGTCTAGAATGATTGCTCAATGTTGATTTAGTCGATTTTCTCCTGATGGAAACATGTAAGACAAAAATAAAATTTCCAATATTACAGACCTTCTAGAGCAGATGCCGCGAAAACTATACAATTTACAGAAAAACTTGTCTATCTCACTTGTAGCAAATTGAATATGCTTTTTTTGGTTCAAAGTAGTCATGTCACTAGGACGCATAGTTTCCGAGGATTAAGCGAAAAACCGAAAAGTGGCACCTTTAAACCCCCCTCTCCTCGCCGGCTCAAGGGCTAAGGGCGGGGACTTTTGCTATGTTCACCTCCTAACTAGTCTAAATAAAGTCCTGAAGTCAGAAATTGTGTTCTACAGTTTTCCATCTATAATGCTTTATTGACTGGACTACTAATACATTATTTACTGACGCTGCGTAAACGGTTAAAGTTTCGCAAAAATCATGTATGACAGAATTGTTCCCCTAAAAGTTAAAGACTATCATACTCTAGGGGCCTCCACTTAACCTCGGAGTTGGTGCCCGCTGCGTGCGGCTCGCCTAACAATGCATAGTAATGCATGACGGTCAAGCCGCGGGCACCTGCTTGCGCTGTATACATAAACTCATTTTCGCGCGAGAGTTTTGGCGGAGGCCCTTGAGGTAGTGGGAGTAGTCTTGAGGAAAAGCTCCTTCTCCCACGGCCAGTGGCATGCTAGAAGCTTGGTGATTCTAGCACCTGTAGGAAAATAAAAAAAAAGTTTACCAATAATACTGCGGTAGGTGTAGTTTTCGATTTCGTTGCAAAAAGATAATACCACCGATCAAAGGCCGAGCTGCATATTCATAAAATATAAGAAAATTTTATTTTTATGTTTATTAATTTAACCTTTAAGATTTTTATATTTTATAAGTATTCAAACATTTAGATAATAACGTTAAAAACATTTAAAAATCGAATGAGAACGTTTTCGACTTCTCCGCGGACGAAGTCGCGGGCAAAAGCTATTTGTAAAATAATTAGACTAAATTATTAAAAGTGCCTACCCAAAGTCATTATTCCACGCGGACGAAGTCGCGGGCACAGCTAGTATTATTATAAAATTCTAACTTACTTACCTTTAACACTATACAAACACAATTAATGTATAATCTAATAAAGAAGTTTTTCCGTTAATAAACGATTTTACGAACGAGCAATGGTTTCGTATTTTCTAATCAATTATTAAAATTTCTATTTTAAAATGTTTCTTAAAGAAACTCGAAACCGCTAGTTTTCTTTGTTATTTTTTTGCTTAAAAATAATTAAAGATTAATTTTTAGACAGCAGTAATTTATTAAAGTAAAATTACATGCTGAAAATGTTATAACAAGTTATTTTGTTACCTACAACGGTGACTGATGGGGTTACGCACGTGGCAAAAACATACTGTAACGCGCAGGGAAACTACTATGAGACAAAATAATAAGTCAATGACGTAAATACGTAAACAAACACCATTGTAGGCATCAAAATACGGTTAATTATGGTGATGTCCTGCTTGTAGGTAATTTAGTTAGTGATCTACTATTTTTAGAGGCTTTTCAGCTTTGGGCAAACAGGAATAGAGAAGAATTTTTCGTGAGTAAACAATAATTGCGTAACTGACCGATTGATAACACAGCTTACATAAGTAGTTTTATTGTGAAACTAAGAAAGAAAGAAACATTTATTGCAATGGACATCACAAAAGACAAAAGAGGTAAATAAAAAAAAAACAAACAAGACCGAGGTAACACATAAAACATTATTAAAAAGTGTAAGGTACTTTAAAATTGGTTATTGGGCTTTTATTCCGGGGATTCCTTTCTAGGGAAAAACGGGGATTTTTTTAGTTAAATTCCGTTATTTTGACTTTTAAAACTATTGTTTTCATTCCAAATGATGGTTCAGTATACATTCCTAAAAAGGTTAGCCTAGTATAGACGGCAGCACATCAAACTATAATTTTTCGTTAAAAATGCCTCTATTACTAGGCACATAAGAAGCATGTAACTTGACGAACCGCTGTATATAAACACCTTTACTAGCGTACCTTTACCTACTCCACACGTGCATGACAAATGTAGATTTCGGGACATTCACACAATGACCTGACCTACCTAAGGGTAAGTCACCGATCGAATCACCTACTGATTCATTACTACATACGTAGACGCTGTGGTCAGTTGGCACGCTTTAGCGAGATGATTTCGTTAGGGTAGGCAATTAAGTTGATTCAACAAAACGCAACAATTCTCAACCTTATGACGTTTAAGATTATAAAGGCGACAGTGTGTCTCTCTTTTTCTCTTTATAAAGGTGTAAAAGAGACAGATATACTTTCAAGGCGATAAAAAATTATCCGTGCGCGACATAGACTTACTGGCTGGTAGAACCGCAGAAAAATACGCAACAATCTATCTATATTTATAAAAGCGAAAGGTCACTGACTGACTCACACACTCATCACGAAATTTCAGAAACTACAAGTGCTAAGATTCTCAAATTTTGCAATGAGGTTCCTTTTCAACCGACTTCAAAAAAGGAGGAGGTTCTCAATTCGACCCGTTTTTTTTTTTTTTCTATGTTTGTTACGCGATAACTCCGCCAATTATGAACCGATTTGAACAAATCTTTTTTCGGCGTATAGGTAATACCTCAAGGGTGGTCCCATTTAAATTTAATAATAGAAAATCAACCCCCAAGGGTGGAAAATTGGGGATGAACTTTTTTATACGCAATATCTCCGCCGATTATAAATCAATTTGAACGATTATTTTTTTGTTGAATAGGTATTATCAAAAGGGTGGTTTCATGCGAATTTGAAGAAAATATTTCATCCCCAAGGGTGGAAAATTGGGGATGAACTTTTTTATACGCAATATTTTTTATTTTTAGTTTTTTTTTGTGTTCACGCATTTGAAGTCGGTTTTATTTTTTTTAAAAGTTAATTGTAGAACGTAGGTTCTCACTAAGACGGGATTTTTCAAAATTCAACTTCTGAGGGATTAAAACGGGATCCACGCGTACGAAGTCCCGGGCGGCCGCTAGTTCAATATAATTTGTGCATAGGAACAGTACATTATTAATACATTTTGCCTACCTGGATTTTCTTATCATTCGTGTCGTATTTTCCTACCGAGACATTTTATCGGTGGAACGACCAATTTATAAATAAAATACCGGTAAATAGGCATAGCAATGCTACTTTCGGTTGGCTTTCTTATCTAGGTAGGTACGGTATTACACTCTGATTATAGAAATATTGAGTTGTTTGTTGCGGTTTTGTATAATGTTTTAGTATGTACTAATATGGCGTTTGTGACAGTAGAGATAGTGATTAAAAAAATATAAAGCTGATGTTTCCACATCAGCCAGACAGTTTTTACAGTTCCAACTCCTTGCCAGACAGTTTTTTTAGGATAGCTGCCAAAGCCACGATGACCCAAACTTCATGATTCACCAGCATTCTAACCTATATTGGGAGCATACGCTGACAAACTTTCAGCTTTTATAAAATAATGTAGGTCTGGCGTTCACTAGCTCTTAGTTTACTAGATACGACAATGTATGTATGGAGAATTTGTCCTGTATTTATTTGTGTCAAAATTACTAACCATCTATCGTTTGTTAGGTAAGAGATATTGCCCCTCACCACCGTTAAATTATTATGACAAATTCGAACCACATTGAATATGACCGATAGGTTTTAAACAAGTTACATTAATATTTTATTTGCTATTTATGACGTAAAATTCAAATTCAAATCTTTATTGATTGAAAAATTTGATGATGCGATGATATTAAAAGGATAAATACATGCATTCCATCAACCACAATAATTTTGATTGAATTTCGATGACATTAATGAAATGCCGGGAAATTGAGTAATAGCAGTAACGATTACGTAGTCAGTTGTGGCAAGCCTTTATTCTTTTTTTTTTATCCATAACGAGGAAGCTCTTGCCCTGTATCTCACCTGATGGTAAGTGATGATCAGGCCGAAGGTGGAAGCGAGCTTCACCCGGAATCATCAACCACGGAGGAACTGGCTATCTTATCCATGAGTTTTGTGTGACTATGTAGCATCACTAACTGCTTTAGGACCTAAACTCTTTTAATTAATTTAAACGGGTTAATATTTAATATTGAAATATTACCTGTATTTGCCTGGACGTTTTGACCGGCTGACTCAATCAAGAATTCCTAAACTCTATCAAGCTATGGAATTTGTAAAATATTTTGAATCATATTCATTACTGGTTTAGATTTAGATAGGCTCTTGGACATTTAATAAAAATGTGGGCAATTTCTGTTTAAAAACCGTGGCTCAATAGAATATCTTGATTGTAAGTTATGTGAGTTGAATTTCACCTATTTTATAATGCAACGTCACTGATTTATTATAAAAACGAATAAAATTGAAAGGGCTCTAAACAACTATTTACGTGGGCTACTCCAAAACTAACTATTGACAAAATTGTGTATGTCCTTCCTAGATTATTTATATGACCGTACTAGGTAATTGTTGTGTAAGAACAAAACATATGTATTGAATGATGAATGAGTTCATAACGTGTGTCATAAGGGGAAATGTGTTACTCAGGTGACAATTTAATTAAAAGAAGAAGCTCAAAACTCGATTTACTTCTCAAGATTGTGATTGGTTAAATTTTAATGTTTAGAGAAAACTGGACTGATATTTGGCTGAGTTTCAAATCGAGCTTTGAGCACCGTTTTGTGGAACTACAACTAACAACTAGTTATTGAACTTGAGTTCAGAATGTTCAAAGAAAACTTGACTTGAGGAGAATGTGTCATAGAAACCTGGTCTGACCAATAGGTAATTCAAATAGATAAATTCTCAAAAAATCTCGTGATTGATTATGCCAATTAGACATAATATAGTCCTCAGTTTTGAGATTATCTATTTTATTTCTATAACTAAACATCTGTAGATTTCCAAGATTTCGCCAAAATGAACCAAGATACCGTTTTTAAACTTAAGTTTTTGACAGTTATTTTGCACAAAGCAACGGTTTGTTCCATTTGCAAAGAAAAGAATGAGATCTACCTACTGATGTATAGTTATGAAATTATCATCATAATTGAATTCCATTGATGGATGTTACATTTAATAATGATTTTGCATGATCCCAATACTAAGATGGAGTTGCAAGACAAGATTTTACGAATTTAATATTGACGGATTATGGACTATAGAAAATTAAGGTAACTCTTCGATTATTGTTAGTTAAATAACACACATGCGCGCTCTGTTACACTGTTCCGAAGTAGTTTTAGGCGAGATATTATATCGAATTGTTAATCGATGCTTTGTGTATCGATTGGAAATGTAATCGAGTGTTTAAACAAAAGTTTAATAACAACCGGTTCATACCGTATTCACAAATGATTATCTTATTTCCAATCCATACTTATTACATAGTAGATCTTGAAAATCTTACAACAATATTATATCGACGTACTATATCGCCATTTTATATCTTTATTACCCTTTGGTAGTCCAATGTACCGTTTTTTGGAAGGTAAAAAATAAATATCAGACACATATCTACTGATTTGAGACCTTGTCATTTTTCTCGCATATTTAAAAGGTGGGTGTCAAAGTAATTTATTAATAAATGTATTGATGTGTGTTGCCACCATTATAGGCTGTAGGTACTTTTAAAATTGTCTTTATAACACTTTGATGCTCACATTTAAAAGATCGTATATCGATATTTATACACTGTCATCAGAATATTTATATGGTTATATATTTTAAATACGTATAGCATTTTTATAGATAACATCCTAATTTTTTATAAGAGTGTAGGTTTTTAGGTAGCTAAATGGGGGAGCAGGCTAACAGTTAATTTAATATTTTTTTAATATTCAGGCTAAACATAATGACGTAGGGTGTACGTACTATAATGTAGATATGCTCGTATGTACATGGTAACATTATTTTAACGCTTTATCCAGATTTTATGGCAACACCGGCGTACTAGTTTATAGTGTTTAATAGCAACAATATTTTACCCCATTTTGTAATGTATAATTTGTAATATTTTGTTTTTCTTTTCATTTTAACGAGCAGTACTGATAGTCTTAACTAATAAGTAGTTGTTAAGTGTGTTTATAATGATATAGCTGTAGGGTAGTCGTTCTTTACATATCTGATTATAATCTTGTATCATGGACGTCCAAATATTCATGTTGTTGCGGTATACTTCCCTGCTTTTTGCTGTTGTGGAAATAATTACTGTATGATTCGTAAGAAAATACACAAATGTATGGAATCAAAGTACACAAAAGTTTTATATCATAATGTTTTTGTAAGTTGAAATGAAATATTTAGTATCTTCCGTAAATCGATTTTTAATATTATTTCCAAACTGCTGGACAGATTTTAAAAACGTTGATGAGTTTAATGTTTAAATAAAGCGCTACAGAGTGAAACTTCTTGCATTGTTTATAATAATTTATAGGCAAAATTTTATTATAGATTTTCATGGAATATCAACAATTTAGTAGTTATTTCCACAGCGGTTCGTGTTTAGAGAATTCAAAACTGTTTGTCCTTTTAAAGTGTATTCCATAAGAAGGTTGCGTATGTAATTGATTGGTGAAATAAATGATCATTATGTCCCCTATGTGTTTTTATTATTTATTATAAACATCCATAAATATTATTAACTTGGAATATTAAGATCATTTCATAATGGACCATATTTTTACGACATTATGACACAAAATAACAATTTCGTCTTTAAACTCTACCAAATAACAAACTTCAAACTCGCACAAATAATTACGTCATAAAAGTAATTCATTTTCTGCAAAAAGGCGTTTAAAAATCGTCACTTTAAGCATAGGCTTAGTAACAGCAATACAATGGTGGTTCCCCAAGCACGTACAGTATGACCTAACTCAGATTA
This sequence comes from Ostrinia furnacalis, assembly GCF_004193835.3. NCBI lineage: Eukaryota > Metazoa > Arthropoda > Insecta > Lepidoptera > Crambidae > Ostrinia > Ostrinia furnacalis. The sequence goes on along the minus strand of NW_021135633.1, from coordinate 116,492 downwards.
CAAAACATACCCAGGTCATTTAGACCTCATTAAATAGTTCATAGACTTTAATTACTCGTATTTGAGGATATTTTTATGATTCATTTCATGAATGGACCCTAAATATCAGATGTGGTGGTTGCCAACCCAATAAAGTGGTCCAAACTTCAATAGATAGTGGTGAATAAAAGTCCCATTGTCACGGGTCTCGGAGGAAACTGGACTTAAGAGTGGTGACGAGCTGTGACGTATTATGACGTCGCGAGGGATTCCTTCCGATCGTTTTCCTCCTACGTAGTATGAAGCGTGCTATGATAGGCCTCTTTTGGTAAATTTTCTAGTAAGTGTTTCGTAATACACGCCAATGTGTGGGTTTTTACACACATATTTCCTACCATTGTTTCCACTGTACCCAATTTTGGTTATTTTTGGTTTTTGAAGAAATTTACTTTTTAGTGAAACATTTAAAAGTCATCAGGCAGTCCACTGCTGGGCATAAGCCTTCCTAAGGAGCGCAACAAATAACGATGTACCGCTTTTTTATCCAGCAACTACTTAAAACTTGACTAGGTGAAAAGATGAAAGTTTGTAATAGAATGTCAATTATTATGCTTTTGGTACGTAAAATGTGAGTATCTATGCCTACACGCTTAGAAACCTGAATAACGTATTCGAATCGCCATCAAAGGATTTAGTACGAAAACTTCAACAGCGCCCTTGTGAACGTGTCGTAAAGTGACCTTAGTATGAGAAATGGTTGCATGAAACTTATTTTAAGAATCAAAATTGTCATGTTATCGTATATTCAAAAATCGAGTATCGAATTTTATCGAATACGCAAACGATTCGAAGACGAAAGTTGTTCATGCTAGAGGTAGGAACAATTTTCAGTGCTGGAAACGGAAAAAGTACTGTTTTTTATCCGCGACCACTTAATGGTTGAATTGAAAATCGAAATAATACCTACAGGATTATAAAAGTACTTCTTCTTCTCCTCTATGGCTATTGTGTTTCCACGTTTGCCAATGTCACGTGAGCATAGCCATTACACGGTATATGAAGTTATAAACCTTGGGGTTGAGGACTATTAGGTATAGTCTAGCGTGCACACCTAAAACAGACAATTATAAAAGTAACAATGCATTTAAAGAAAATTAACAACCTCCTGTTTTTGTTAGCTATGTATTTCTTTAAATAGAAACGCACTGTATTAAATCAACACATGTATTGTAAGTATTATACGTAATAAATATTATAAAAGTTCTAAATTAAAACAAGATAAAGCCATAGGTATTCGGCATTTTACCCACAATAAATGTTACTATGGTAACATTAGTTCCGTAATAATACAGATAGTTATATGTATAATAAATATTCAATGAAATAGCATTAATGCATTAGAGGAAAATTTAATAAAGCTGTGGCCTGTGGTATATACAAACAAATAAGTAAATTATTGTTAGGACTTAGGACGATTTAGTTCAAGTTAGACAACAAAAGGAATACTATAATTTTATCAAATAATGGGTAATTACCAGTTTGAGGCTGTGTGGTTCAAGCATAGTAGGACCACTCTTAATTTTCTCGTGGATGTCATAAGGACAACGCGAATAGACGGTAAAAGGTAACTAAGGGGCAGACATTGACAATTCCCACCTCTCGTTCCCACCGCTGCAACTCCTGTGTAAGGGGCAAACATGTGAACATCAAGCCTTCCTATCTATCCAGCGTGGGGAGTGATCTAATCCTCCATCCACTGGTAAATTAGAGAGACATGCTCCCCCAGTGACCTGATGATGGTGAACTTTCAAGTAAACTACCCTAGTGGACCCAAACCTGCCGTGGCATGTGCTTAAATGAGCTCAACCGTATATACATTGCGTTAAAAATGTTACGTTACGTTCACAAGCGCCGCATGCGGTCCGCATCCGCTGTAAACCGAACCGCTGCCTGGACGCGTACTAAAACTATTATAAATACATGCAAACCGACCTAATGGTCACTCCCAAGCTGTCCTCCGGACAACTACAACCTACAGGACAACTATACAAGGCTCTGCCTTGACAGTTGATCCTCAACATCATCCTCAAAACCTTCACGACGAGGTCAGGATATCGGTTAATTCAAAAATTTGAATTCGCTACCATGAAGTTGTTTGTGCTACTGTGTTTGTGCGAAGCAGTGGCCGGGAGTGTATTGGATTTGACTAAAAATGGTAAGTAGGAAATATGTTTTACTCTTTTTTGACAAAAAAGTTTTTTATTTGGAAAAGCTGTGTGACAGCGCTACTGCTCGTAATACGCTCGTTTAGTTAGTGGGTTGAGTGATAAACTAAATTAAGTTCCTGGTTAATAGTTGATCTTCATAGATTAATTTTATTAGAATACTACTTTCCCAAAACTGTGATACCACCACTTAGTAATGAGTGTAAATTCGTCTCCTGGTTAAGGTCTATCACCATGAATGTAACCATGAAAATTAGCAACTTTTTAGGATAACATAAAACTTTAGCATACTTACACTGTAGATACTGAACTGATGTTTTTGTGAGTTTCATTTAGACGTTCCTCGAAGCCCAGTTGATGCGACTTTCGAATATCTAGCAAACGGCATCATATCTCAAAACCGTCCAAAACTAATTAAAGTGGTGTTAATTTTTTTGCGATTTTCCGATTTTAATCTGATCATAATTGTAATGAAATCAGAATAAGAATCGATTATGATATTAGTTTGGTATTGTTTTGGTTCATTCATAAAACTATGAATGTATCTTAAATTCTTCTCAATGGGCCTGGACAGGGAAGTCCAGACAAACATAGTGCATGTTGTGGTCACATACACGTCATTCATTCATGTTGTTATTTACATGCGTGTAATATCAATGAATGAACTGTGGAATACAAATTCCTAATATTTCCCTAAAAAATGACCCGGATTTGTACCATGTGAATTTAAAACTGGCGAGTAGTGAGTAACTCGCGCGAATTTTTAACTCATTTTGAATTAAAATGAATTAACTAACCGTAATTAATTTAAAAGAAAGGTATGAAGCTTTTTATTTGTAAAATATTAGGCTGAAACGGTTCAAAGATGTGCTTATAGGAAACACACTAACTGGGTTACATTTTATTCTTCATTCGTAGGAAATTTTCCGGTAGAGCAGTATTATTATTCTTAAATGGCTGCTATATTATTTCGAGGCATTGTCTTATTAATCAAAACCATCTATGTATGTGTTCTATGGAACACAAAACCTAGCATAGAAGCGATCTAAAACCGCTTGGTTATTTATCATCATCCTAATAATTAAATCAATATCCAGATCACAAATGCGGCGTAGAAGCGAGCACCAACCCGCTGCATCACGAGCCTTGGCTGGTCCATTTAGAGTACTACCGACGCGGCGCGCGCGCAGACATCCGATGTGGCGGTACCCTCATTTCGAAGCGGCATATCCTCACGGCTGCGCACTGCGTCAACAAGGGCGTTGGAGCTTCTAAGCCTACAAGGTATAATTATGATTTCATTTTTTTTATCTACAACTAAGCTCTTGGCAAGTGGCAGTGGGCGGTACACATAGCTCGAAGAGCTGATGGCCGCTGGGGCAGGAAAGTTCTTGAGTGGCGACCACGAGCTGGAAGACGTAGCGTGGGCAGGCCTCCCACTAGGTGGACCGACGATCTGGTGAAGGTCGCGGGAAGTATTTGGATGCAAGCGGCGCAGGACCGGTCTTTGGGGAAATCCTTGGGGGAGGCCTCTGTCCAGCAGTGGACGTCTTTCGGCTGAAACGACGACGACGACGACGACGAAGCTCTTGGCACCTGTTGGAAACCTATGATCAGGCTGAAGATGGAAGATGCTTCACCTGGAATACTCAGTCACAGATGAACTGTCTATCTTACTTCTACCTGCGGAAACACAACAATGCTGTTAACATGACACTTAGAACAAGCTCTATCATCAACAAAAGCCCTTTTAAAAACAATAAGGCTGAGTTGCACCAACTTACTTTGACCGTAACTTTAACAATAACCGGTGCTTTTTGTATGGAGTTTGACAGACTTTTGACGTTTGTTAAAATCAAAAATAAAATGGTGCAGCTCAACCTAAAACATAAATTAAACTTAACCAAAAGTTGGTGACACATTTGTATGAAAAAGAAAATGCTAAGAGCTTTTCTAACACTAAGTAAACCACAAATAGGTATTAACCAAAAGTTTCCATTGGTAGTTCGATTGTAGTCGTAAAGTGCGTACGTATGCTGCGGTAGTGTCTCATGTGGAAGTGTGACGAAGCAGGAGGTACTTTAAATATGCACAAGGAACTTAAATTGGGTGTAACATAACAACAAACATGACTCTACGAGTATCATTGCGTTCTATTCAGGTATCGCTTTTAAAAGACAGTAGTAATTTTTTTTGTTAGTATCTATCCTATTTCTAAAGGTTTCTTACGTTGCGTGCGCAAATCGTTCGACATACAGTTGATCCAAACGCCAAAATAAACTTACAGATGAATGATACGATACGAAACAGTCGTTCGTTTCAGCCAAATGACGTCCACTGCTGGACAAAGGCCTCCCCCAAGGTTTTCCACAATGAACGGTCCTGCGCTGCCCGCATCCAGGCTCTTCCCGCGACCTTTACCAGATCGTCGGTCCACCTAGTAGGAGGCCTGCCCACGCTACGTCTTCCAGCCCGTGGTCGCCACTCGAGAACTTTCCTGCCCCAACGGCCATCGTCTCTACGAGCTATGTGCCCCGCCCACTGCCACTTGATTTTAGCAATTCTGCGAGCTATGTCGGTTACTTTGGTTCAGTCACTCATAACTAACCTATTATTTCTCCATTCCAGCTTAGTAGCACGTCTTGGCGAGTACGACCTATCAACAGCGGTGGACTGCGCAGACGGCGTGTGCGCACATCTCCCAGTGAAGATCAACGTCGCTGCGATCGAAGTGCACCCGCTTTACGACGATAGGGACCACGATGTGGCGATACTGACGTTGGAGAGAGACGCGCCTTATACTGGTCAGTGTTTGATTGTTTATCTATTTATACTTTAATGTCACAAGGCGAACTTAATGCCATTGGGCATTCTTTGTCTGTTAAGCTTTGGGTTAGACAGAAAAAAATCGTACACGGTTTTGTTGACAAAAATACAACGTATTAGCATTGGGTAGTTGACACCATTAATAAAAACACTAAAATGTAGACCTGAAATTTGAGGTGCTTTTCAATTTGCTGCAAACTTTATATTTTCAGTAGCTTTGAAATTATTAAATTAGTGATGTCATTATACGTTTGGGGATTATGACGTCACCAGGTCGCGAACTCAATTTATTGATTTCCGACATCGAAAAGATTGTTTTAATACTACAGTTTCCTAATTTACTTTTGTTCCCTTACAGATACTATCAGACCGGTGTGTCTACCTTCAGGCAAGCTTCCAGAAAACGCGGTTTTGACAGCATCAGGCTGGGGAGAAGATTTCACCAAAGGCGTTTACAGCAACGTCAAGAAAAACCTCCACCTACCCTACTGGTCAACCTCAAGATGTAAATCAGCTTACAAACACCTCCTTTTACCAGAGCCTATTATATGTGCAGGGGGAGAAAAGGATGTTGATACTTGCAGGGGAGATTCTGGAGGACCCCTCACTTGGGGGGTGAATAGGAAGGAATTGTGGGGGGTGACTAGCACGGGCAACACTATTTGCGGAACGAAAGGCTACCCAGGGATTTACACTAGTGTTGTCCACCATTTGGAGTGGATTGAAAAGATTATAAACAAATGAATTTGTATTAAGTTGGAATGGATTTCAAAAGCACTGATTAAGTAGTTCTATTGTGGTATCTAATAGACTAGAAAAAAAGCTTTAAAAAGAAAACCCCTAAATATGTTAACATATTAACATAGGCAGTTGATTTTGATTAAGCTTTATTTGTTTACGTTGACAGTACTGTCAGAATATATTATGTAAAGAAAAATAAAAAAAAACTGAAAAAGTTTTATAAATCGGATAATGTTAGGTATCTAAATTACATACTATTTGTACCTACATACCTTTAATGTGATTAGACGTAGTTTTAAACTACATTACTTTTAGTATTTTCTAAAGTTCAAGTTTTAAAATAAGCCTGTGATACTTAGTTCAATGTGAGATAATATTCAGTAGGTATTTATAGGTATCAAATGCCTAAAAGGAAAATAAATTCAATTCTATATTTTATTGTTGTAGAGGAAAATCAGTGTTATACAAATACATATTTTAGATTATTACTTGGAAACAACGATCGTGTAATTTTGTATTGAAGCATGTAAAAAATCTGGAAAGTGATAACGAAAAATAAAGTTCTGATTGGTTCTGATTTTAAATTTGAAAACTGTTATTTTTTCATTTCTCGCATATTAATATGAAAATATAGTGTAGGTGCTGTAAAATTTCCCATTCCATAATTCTCCTTAAATTGTTTAGCTTTTATTTGGATTTTTGTAGCGTTAAAGTTGCAAAAACCCAGGGCACAGGGGAATTTAGGATTTACTCATAATTATTCATTTAGTACAATTACCTAGTTATGGGGCATTTTATACCCTCGCACAACGTAATAAGGTTAAAATTTATTCGCCAAAGAGTTGAAATAAAAGACCTCATAATTTATCTAACATTTATATTAATCCTAGATCAAAATTGTATAGAAATCAAACAACAATCATTAAGATGAATAATCAGTCTTCTTGTAGATATTTTTTATCATTTTCTTTTCACGAACTTACAAAATATTTCTCATACAATTAGTTATTATTACTAATGTTTTACACAATAATGAGTTTGACTAGGCAAAGTTCGAAATATACGTCAAGAAATAATGTCTTTAAATTTTAACCATGAAAAAAGTCGGGTTTTTAACGCATTCTATGATAACTCTTATGAGTGTTACAATAATAATCATTATTACGTTGAAGTTGAAATAATTATAGAATTATTTCTTGACGGATTTTACAGGGTGTTTGTTTTAACTATTGCAATATCTTGGGAGAAAATAATTTGACGATTTCCGTGAAAAATGTTGCCCAATTTGGATATAGCGTCATTTATTCATAGACTATACAAAGCTACCAGACAGCTGTAGATATTTTCATAAATAATGTAAACATGGAATTTTATGCTGGTAGAAATCGTAAATCTTTATCTTTGCGAAAGTTGTCTCACAGGATACAGCTATTTATTATTCAAACATCCTGTGCATTTATGATATTTACAATGACACATTGGCTGGGTAAAGTTTCAGTATTCTTACAGTATTCTATCTTTTAAATAGGCATTAAAATATTAGCAATGAAGTACTTGACCAGTAAAAGTTGTACTCAAAATAAACGATTCAAAAATACATTCGAATTTTGTAAAAAAAAAAGCACCAAAGGGCAGTGAGTACTTATAAGCGTAAAAACTATTAAATGTAAAGCCCAGCCGTGAACTAGTTAAGAATTATATACATTTTATATACAGTCCTATCTAAAGATTCTAAAATACAAAATAACAGGTTCTAAAGGCATAAACAATTTATAAAGTTCTCAAATCAAAACGAAGGGGTTAAACTTTTATAAACTTCAAATAAACTTGATCCTAATGCTCATTTGAATTAAGTTGACTCTTGGACTTTAAAAATCCAAGACTTCTTTGCCTAGTTACCTATGGTGGGGGGTTCTGCAGACTTCTGGAAAGAAAAATAAAACAAATTTTAAACACAATTCGGCTAATTCATATTCAAGCACTTTAAAATCATCGAGATGTTTATCGGTAACATGTATTAGAGTAAGTACTTATACATATAACTTAATTATATTATATAAAATTTGGACCTCGGTTTCTTCCCCTTATGGGATGAATTTAAAAAAATCCGGGCGCCTGCAACATAACAACTAGGTGACTTTCAGCGCAATTCGTTCAAGGGGTTGGAGCTGTATATTGATGAATCAGTTAATTACAAAATATGCTTTTTATTATACAGATTTTGATAAAGCCCGTATACAAACAGAAAAATCGACGGAGATTAATAAAAGAGTTCTATTTGGTATGGAACCCCTTACTTACTTCTTGGAACACTCTTCAATGTAGACTTAGAGATACTATCACTGTCCTCCGACTCGGAACACACTTGAAAACTGGTTTCTGTAAAGGTAGGTATTTATTGTAGTTATTAATTAACATCGGGAGATCCCACAGACTACAGACTTTAGGTCGGCTGATATATTATTATGGGACGGGCTGTTAATCAAATGAACATGTCATTGTATGGAAGTTCTCATAATACACCAATTTGTTATCGGCCGATTCCTCACACAAATTGAAAGCCGATCCAACTATCGGCCGAATAAAATTCGTGTGATTCTTGTAGTGTAAGTAGTATAGGACCCCCCACCCCGACTCTTTCCATGTATGTCATAAGAGGCGACTAAGTGAGAAAACGCGAACATCAGGCCTCCCTAATCCGTCTGGCCAGGGTGGGGAGTAAATGTCAATTCCTCCATTAGCCTCTGGTAAATTAGGAGCCACTCCAGGAGTAGTGGAGACTAAATGACTGATAATGATGACGATGACGATGATGATGATGGAGGAAATGTACTGAATAAAATGATGTATTTAATCATTACCTGTATCATATCTCGCGTGCTTGTTGTGTCGACTGGGCATGTCCTGGTTTTCCACATGCCCAAAGGTGCGGAAGCCAACCGCGAATTGAGCGTATGGACTTATTTCGTACAGTTCTGAAAAAATAGATATAACTAGGTAAATACGTACATGCATAACTTAGCAGGGGTTCTCTTTCATACGTTAGTTTAATCATTTAATTTTACTTTAACTTCATTGCTTTGAAAAGGTTCTTTTTTTTCTCCGGTGGTGGTGGAATTCAAGCCCGCTTTTTCGTTAATTTCTATCAATGTGGGAGTGTAGGTTAATCCTTTACTTGCGTTCTGTAAACAATTAAGAGAGTCGTGCTCCTGTAGTAGAGGCACCTGGCAAAGGACGTATTTGGTATTACATAAAGAAAGAAACTTGAATCAATTTCAAGCAATCTCAGATCAAATCGGGTTTTTAACGTTGTTTTGTAATAGAAAGTGACCACCTTAGAAGGTGACCAAACTGAAGAATAAACTACAAAGAACTGAAAAGTCATATTTAACGCTATGGTTATAGTTGATGTGGGACCAGTTAGCATAAATAGTTTTTTTATTTCATTTTATTTTGTGTTTGTATAAGATATTTTCTCACCATGCTTGCTATTGTTTCTCAAATGCAGCGGCGCGCTGTATATTCTGTTCTGTGCGTTGAGAGCCGTCTCCTTGGCGTTGGCCAGGTTGGTGTGCGACGTGTTGGCTGTTAAGTTGCCGCTCTCAGACTTGTTGTCCACCGTTATAGAGTCGCGGTACTCGGTGAGGTTGCCGCTTCTGGGAAATATTTATTTTATTGGGCTATCAACATGAGATAAAGCATTATACACAATTAAAAAATAAACAATTAAGCCAAAGGTCTATTATATTTGGAGATCAATAGTACCTACTCTAAAGGTACAGTTTCGAAGTCGACTATACGCAGTAGCAGCAAATGAGTTGTTGCCATGACATTTGGGCCCCGAATGCGCTAATTTGTAATGTTTCCAATTCAGTCGCGTTTCATCTCCAGTCTACACTCCAGTCACACTCCAATTTCATTCCAGCTGAAGTGCAAGTATCGCGGTAAAGTTCACGCGCAGAAACAAAGACAAAACCACGCATTTATGCACTTTCCATTAAAATTCCGAACTTTCTGTCAACACGATACGGATTTGTCAAAACAACTGAAGTTCGTTCGTCGTCCAGTCGCGGAGCAGTTGAAAATGTTTAGCGCAATCGGGGCGCAGCTTTCTATATATTTCTTAAAGACGACGTGACGCTGGCAATGGCAGCTATTTCAATAATAGCGCGACTGGTGCTCGCGACGACACGCGTCGTTGGTTACGACATCATTACTTTAGGGTAAGTTTCATCGATTCCTGATAAACTTTCAGATTGTTTCTGGCATAATATGACATAGCACCATGGGCGTACCCTACTCCTGGCCTAGGAGAAGGTACTTTGGCCCAGGGGAGGGCAAATTTTTAGACAGTCCATGGGCCTATACATTTAAGGACGAAAGTAGAGGCTTACGTTTTCCAGTGGATAACTCCTGTGACCCTTCCAATGTCCCTGGATCTTGAAGATCATGCATAAATAAATGAATATCTAATTACTTAAATAATTACCTTTGTCTTTTGACGAGGATGTAGATACAGCTCAGCAGGCATATCGTGAGCAGGATGGAGCTGCAGATGATGACTAGCATGTTCAGGTCGAAGAGTTCAGACGGAGGCCCGATCTCACCTGAAAAATGAATTTACAGGGGTAATGATTGTAAGTTAATAATGTGAGAGATACTCTGGAACTTACTGAACTCAAAAATTGTTTCACCAGTAGTCAAAATCATTATTCCTAATGCCACGCAGGCAAAGCAACGTAAAAATTTATAATCTCGCGATCTCGACATCGCACATAGGGAATCGTTCTCTACAAAATTGTATTCGAAAGAGTAAGTCACTGAGAGCACTGCACCACGGAGGCCTCATGGAAAAGTACTAAGGCGATTGTAACCCCAGTATTCACAAACATTACATGAGGTCTCACAGTGGGCGTGGACGCACAGGGTCACTCACGAACTCTATTCGGCCGTTTGGTGTAGTGGTTCAGAACTGACTACTATGCCGAGAGGTCCCGGGTTCGATTCCCGGCCGGGCAGAAATTGAAATGATGAATTTTGATTTCTGTGACGGGTCTGGGTGTTTTCTATGTATATTAAGTATGTATTTACAAAAAAAAAGTATTTTAAGTATGTTTATATCCGTTGTCTAGTACCCATAGTACAACCTTTGCTTAGTTTGGGGCTAGCGGCGCAGTGTTAAATGTCCAAGGATATTTATTTATTTATTCAACAATGTGCGTTCGATTTGCTGCTTTACTTAAGCATCGTTTGTGAATACGGGCGTAAGAGACGATCTGGCAGACGGGTAGCGACCGGTCGTCGTACAAATCCTTAGGGGCCTATGTCCAATTGTCCAGCAGTGGACGTCACTTGACTTAACTGAACGAACGAAGAGCAATGTCTATCAATAAAAAGAATTCCAACTCACTCCCATCCTCATTCTTCGTGGCGTAACTATACGTAGTAGTAACACTTCCAGCCTCGTTCACAGAGGTGATCCGGACCTGGTACCAGGTCCCAGACGCCAGGTCTCCGATGGCGAAGGACCCGGTCCTGTATGACGGGCTCTTGGACTGGTAGAGGCTTGGGAGACCCCAGGAAGGCAGGTTGGTGTAAGCCTGGAAAAAATGTCATGTAACATTCAAGCTTGTAGGTTTCCTCCATTAAGGTACCATACATTTTTAAAAGACTTAAATGTACTAAAACTGACCATGATTAGAGATCCAGATTGATAATAAACTCTACATAATCAGTTCATCATCATTATTTCCTAATTGGCCGGTTGGTCGACCATCATGCGCCTTCCTGCAACCGGTATAGGGTGTTCTGTCCACCATGTGGATGGATGTCTCACGCTACGTTTGACGACTACGTGGCCTCCATTCCAGAACCAAGGTTCTGGAATGGAGGCCACGTAGTCGTCAAGTCAAGTCGGGACAAGTCCCATCAGCTGTCAGTGCTGCGTATTATGTGTGCCCATTGCTAGTTCAACTTGCTAATCCAGGACTATGTCAGCGACTAATTCGTTTATGGATCTCCAGAAATGAGGAGATCCGTAAACGAATTAGTAGATTCGATCTCAATGAAACTAAACTAATAGATGCGGGAAGCGCAGGAACGGTTGTTGTGAAAATCCTTGGGAAGGCCTTTTGTCCAGCAGTGGCCGTCATTTGGATGAAACGAACGAACGAAACTAAAGATCGTTTCATCCACGAAGACGCGCCCCACCAATTTTTGGTCTCGGTCGCGCGGGGTGCGGGGAGTTTAATCCGAGCAATCCGAGCGTCATATTGTAGTGTGCGTGTGCACTCATGGATAATTTAGCGTGTACCGATAACACTCAAACATTAGCAGAAGAATGGTGGGGCGCATCTTCGTGGATGAAGCGATCTATACAGGGTGGAAACGATAAGTGATCTCACTCGATTATTTATAAACTATACAAGATGTTAAAAAACTAGTTACTGATACTGAAAGTGCTTCATGAGCTCTATCAAACGGTACAAATAATAGGTTAAAGAATAAATTGTATCTAGCCGAAAATTTAATGTTTCCGGCTTCCATACATTTGGTACAGCCTCATAATATTAAAAACTACAAAAGATATCGTAAAACTGGTTACTGACCCTAAAAGTGCTTCACGAGCTCTATCCAATAGTATTAATATTAAGTTCCACAATAAACTGGATCTATCTAAAAAAACAATGTTTCCATCTTCCATACATTTAGTACTATCACAAATATGGTACTCATCTCTTGATAATATTATAGCAAATAAAGCCTAAAACTAATGTTTTCCATAAATAATTTTAAATAAGAATGCAATTGACGAGTTTATTTTAAGTTTTTAAAAAATTACACTTCTAATATTGAGTGGTTGGCATACATTTAGTATGGAAGCTGGAAACATTGACTTTTCGGATAGATCCCGTTTATTCTGTAACCTGTTATTGGTACCATTTGAAAGAGCTCGTGAAGCACTTTCAGGATCAGTAACCAGTTTTTCGATATCTGGTATAGTTTAGAAATAATCAAGTGAGATCACTTATCGTTTCCACCCTGTATATAAAAAAAAACTCGTTACCAAAGTGTTATGTGCCCGTATCCACCCCCTGGTCCCAAGGGGGCGGTACTCGGCCTCCCAGGAGATAAGCTCGCAGCCGCCGTCGTCCCAGCCGGCCAGCTGGACTTGGATATGACTGCTGTTGCTCCACAGCCACTCGTTACTGGTCGGGGGGATTGGGCCTGGGCGAAAGTTAAATCTATTTTAAAGAAGCAGCAAAAGCGCTTTGTAAAAGCCCATTTGCATGGATTAAATTGATGACTTTTTCTGTCCTGAATCTGTGGGAGAAAGTATTTCATGGTGGATTTATTTAGTTAGACCCAGATGAAAACCATCTAGCTATAATATTCATATACACTTGGATCTCGATCTGAGGGCCTAGTGTGAGTTTACATCAAACGCGCTCACTAGTGAACGCGTCAAAAAATGACATTAAATGTATGACGGATTGTATAGCGCCCCTAGCGGGAAACGTTCAAAAACTAAAATTTTCATACATTTTATAAACGCGCTCACTAGTGAGTGCGTTTGATGACAACTCACACTAGGCCCTCTGGTAATTTTTTCACATGCGTGTTACCAATAGCATAAAAATACGTCATGCGATTTCATGTCGCTTATTTGATTGTGATGGGTTCCTCCTAGAATCTTTCGCCTCCAGTATATTTTCAGGTCCATCTATTTTGGTACTAGTTTTTATGCTCAAAAATATGACATACGAGTAACTTATAATAGAGAGAACTTCTTTTAACCGACTTCAACAAAAGGAGGAGGTTCTCAATTCGGTTGAAGTGTTTTTTCTCCGTAACAAATAACTACCTATAACAAATTGTCAAAATCATTACCTCCTCCCAAAGTACTGACGTCCAGATACGCTGGCTGCGACGTCCCCACTTTGTTCGTGGCGGTGATCCTCAAGGAGTACTTGGTGCCGCACTTCAGACCTGTTAGAGCATGCTTCTGGACCCCAGACAGGTTGGGCAGCTTGTTGGCTGGCCAGGCCTCCTGCCAGGGACCGTTGGATTCCTTCCAGGTTAGACTATAAGCTGTGGGAAAAAAAACTGCGTTTAAAAAAACATATAGGCTACAAAATCTTAGCCGCCTTCATCCACTAAAAAGTATTAAAATAATTACGTTATTTATTTATTAGGAGAAATATTATGATGACCATGATTGATATTCTCGGAGTGAAGAGATTGCTATAAAATGTGTCACAGGAATTTGATCCTTATTTAGAAACTTCAGACGTCGGGAACATCAAAAAAATTATGTTGCTTTTATCTCGGAAAAGGAGCATTTTTTGCGTAATGAACTTTTTGGAGATAGGGTATTGAAGTAAACTAGACTCACTCTCCCAATTTGGAATTGAATCTAGGCCTTTCAGACTAAATGAGTCTAACTCTTTAGCAACTAGATAGAGGTTTTTGAGCGGTCTAAACTAAATATTGTAGGTCTCAAGAATGGAATACTTACTAATCTTCTGCCCCACACTCTTATTATTGACAGAATAAAACGGCTGTTCCCATTCCACCAGTATGGAGTCTTTGTAAGGGGTCGCCCGAAGGATGGGTGCTTCAGGCAAGGGCAGGACTACGACAATGTACTCCACAGCATCTGACCCGTACAAGTTCTTGGCTAGGCAGGTGTAGTTGCCGCTCAAGGATTGGTCTATATCTGGAAGGTTAATCGCTACATTGATGAACTGAAATCGAAGAAGTAGAATCGTCGTGTGACTGTATTTGAATTTGGATTTAGAAACCTCTGGGGTATTAACTTTTAGGTTGAGACTTGAAACATGGTCATTTGAATATGCCACAACAAGAAAAATAGTACTTCACACCTCTAAAAAAACATTTAGAGGAGTTGTTGTGAAGTTTGAAAAAATCTATAAAAAAAGCATGTGAACATCACATGACTCTACATTCTATTGTCTATGCCGTATCATTTCTATAGAGATAGTAATTACTTAAAATTGATTTTGAATAAAAGCTAATCCTAAATAGTCATTGCATCATTCAAAAGTCAAAAAGCCAAATATTCTATGAACTAGGATAATAAAATACTTACTATTGATAAGTAAGCTATCATCATGATTCCTCGTGAACCTGGGATGATGCGTGATGATGTTCTGCTTGTGGTACCACACCGTCCTAGGCGGAGGTATCCCCACGCACTGGCAGACTAGCAGCAGGGAACTACCCACTCCTACTGATATGGTCCCTCCGAGAGACGCTACGCCGGCCACCACTGGGAAAGACACACGTATATTTACAACCGTATTCACAAACGATGCTTGCTTATGTGAAGCAGCAACTCTGTGATTGGTTCGTGTGTCTCTCCGCCGCTCAAGTATTGTCTATGAATAAGTTTTTGGGACCCTGTGCATCCACGCGCACTGTGAGACCTCATAGTAATGATTTTGTAATGTGTTTCAGTTAGGTTACTATTTACTACAAGTTGAGACTACTTGTTAATTTTAACCGAAAGGTTGGAGATTGAGATGAAACTTGTGTCTAGTGATTGGTCTGGAAAGAGTAACTTTTTAAATTAATCCCTATACTTAATTTTTAGTTTTTCAATAGACGAATGTGAAAATAACTATTACAATGGTTATGATTTGTGATTAGAAATGCCTCCACCAATTTGTCGTCTTATGTTTAGTTTTGTGAATGATATGCTCTTTTCCCCATTCTTTCGAGAAATACACCCATTTCTCGTGCCTTATTGAATTTGTGACAAAAACTGTATACTAACTTGCTAATTAGTTACCTCTATGAGTAGGCGTATGGGACACTCTTCTCGTGGCCATTCCTTCCCCAGCTCTCGTGCTGGCAGTGGCCCACACCTCGTAAGTCCGGCCGGTGGTAAGTCCCTTCAGTTCGGCCGTAGTTCGACCCTCTGCTTCGGCCCGGTGCGTCTGTGGCGGACCATTGCTGTATTGGAGGTGGGTGGACCGTTAAATACAAGTATATTTGAGAAAAGTTGTGTGTCAGTTGTTACTAATGTCGATAAGGAATAAGACTGGTCCGAGGATGTTACCCTGGGGTACACCCAAAGTCATGTATGGTTTCCAGTATTCTCGCTACTTTTTGTAGAATCTTTATAATGCTTTTGAATAATATGAGTAGTGTCTATAATGTTTGTAGTGTTTTGTTTTGTAAAGGAACAGCCAATTACTGCATCAAAGCTTTATGTTAGATCATAAATTAATTCCACAAATGCCACCAACATATATTGTCAAAAAAGCTAGGCATTATTTTTGTATTTTGTGATTACATGGGGGATAAAATGTTTTATTGACTTTCATAACCCCCTAACTGTAGCGAAAATATAAAACTGTAAGCTACTGAGTGAACCATATGTAAATGTGATTGCTTACCTAGAAGTTGGTTTGACATAAACAGTGTAATAAAGCAGTTCTCCATTCGGATGATCAGGCTTCTTCCAGCTTGCGAGCAGCGACGTTGAAGACAGCACCAGCACCTTTATGTCTGAAGGGGGCCCGGGCACTGAATGTAGAAGGAAAATGTATTCATATTATTTAAATTATCATTTTAATTAATTAATGTTGCTCGTATCATTATTAAAATGTATTTGCTTTGAGGAAAATGATAAATACTATAATAATGAGCGTTAATGTAGTAAATTTTAGCATTTATGCATCAGACATCATCTAACCCCGCCTTAACACTTTTAAGTTACTTTCATTTTACGTACTGAGTATCATACGGCTGTATACGCATGTAGTTAGAAATTATGTAAAACGACTTACAAAGAGTGATTAAATTTACTCGTATGTACCTAAGTTACTTATGTGAGTAAAACTTATAAGTGTAAAAGCGGCCTAACTAAGGTTAAATTCACATTGTTGCCGTATATTCGTCATTTGGGCGGTCTCATAAGTGTCACACGATGCGTAGTTATGTAGCTTTATTATTCTTACCATCCTGTAACGTAGCGCAAACGATAGGATAGGAGTACGGCCCTGCTCCGTAGTTGGAGAAGCCAGCCACCTTCACAGTGTAATTGGTGAACTTCATCAGACTTTGGAGGTAGAATTCTGTATGTAAGGACGTTTGGTTTTGCCAGGTACCATCTGTGAACAAGACGAGAGATGCAGTAATAAATTAAATTACCTTTTAGAAGAGCGCGTTAACAATTCAGTTTTAAAGTTAACTGAAGGTCGTTGCACAAGATTTTTAAAAGTTTCAGATACTGACATGTCATCCTGTCATTGAAGTTTTCCGGGTGTAATAAATGTTACTTATATCTACAGCAAGTAGGTACACAGAGAGTAAAGGAAACAGAAGTTAGTGCGTTAGAGAATTACCTTCAGTAGCAAATAGTACGGAGTAGCCAATAAGCGAGGTGCCCTGTCCTGACTGCGTGATCGGCTGCCAGCCAACTCGCAGAGACGTTGATGACACCGCTGTACATTCCACTGATGATGGTGCATGTTCCGGTGCTTTAACATAAAATACATTAGAGTCAGATGATGAAAGACGACGTTCGCGAAGTGTATGTATCATTTATTTATTTATCATTTAGATACAATGCGGCATGAGCTGTTTTTTTCGCTCTATGAGCGTTTCCGGCAGTGTAACATGTTATATCTACATCTAGAAATTATTTCCAGAACCCTCATCACGTGAGTATAATTCATGTGTCTAGGTATATAGTCAGTGCCAGTTTTTTCCATCTTACCTCCTTCTCTAGTATCTTGAGGTATTGGCAACGAAAATGGTCCTGATCCAGCATTTGTGAATGCTGATACTGATACGGCGTATCGCGTATTCTTGTAAAGTCCACTTAATAATGCTTCTTGTTTTCCAGCTTGTTGCGATACTTTTATAGTTCTTGTGTCTGCATCATCTGAAAAAACAATAGCTAAAAAAATCTAAATGTCACCTTAATTTATGATTACGATACGGTTTCTGGTTTCTATCAGATGTCTTACAAGAGAAAAGTTACAAACTTTTCAAATAAATAAAGCATTTAAGTTTGTTGTATTAAATTATGATATCTTGTGGTTTTAAATTATTTATTATCAATAAAATAGATAGCGTAATATTAATTAAATGAATCTTTTTTTTAGTTTTCTTCAGTCTATTTACTTTGATGATATAATTATTGAATCAAAAGCTTTAGAAGAAAAGGGGTATTTTTTGTGAAACTGACCTGTCCCACTATTCTGAGGTATGGCTCTGACATGATACCCCAAAATCACGCCATTATGTGACTCTTTCAATGGTGGCAGCCATGAGACGTACAGTTCTCCAGGATTCTCTGTCTGCTCTACTTGGACGTTGATTGGCGGTGATGATGGTGCTAAAAATGTAAAGAAAGAGTAAAAGAAATGTTAATAAAAACTTGTATGTTCATCAAGCTAAAGACTATGGATAAGGGGAAGTTACCTTCTTCGTGTGTAGTGAAGTGTATTGGTGCAGTAAAGAGGCTGGTTCCAACTTGGTTTCCAGTAGCCACTCGGACTCCGTAAGCAGTGGCTGGTCTGAGATTTTGAAGTTCTAGAGACTGACGAATGTCGGATTCTTTTCTGAGAAAAAAGTGCTCTGTTAATCGGAGATGTTATTGTTTCGATCAATGTTTTGTAGTTGATAATGATGATTAACGAGTAGAATCTTTAGTTAAATACGACGAGTGATTTAAAGTATAGCCTGACCAGGAACATAAAAACCCTCGCCATGTTGCGGAAATCTAATGGTACTAATTTCTTTTAATGGCAACAATAACTAAAAACTTCATTGACATGTCACCTTGCATGTCAGTCTATTGCTGTCAAAGTGTAAACAAACTTTATTTTAAATGTGCGCAATTGATTTTGTGAATGAAATTGCTAAAATCTTTTTATAGTCGTGAAAGAAAAGTGGTTCACAATGTGTTAAAGTATTTGTCGAAGAGAAATACCAAGGGTTCGGACAATATTTTCATTGAATAATGTTTCCAACAAAGGTTGTCAAATTGACTGACATGTTTATCGTATAGTACAGTCCACTATGAAAATTAGCTGTGGTTTGTTTCAACTACCTATTTTAAAGTTTTTTGTCACTTTCTAAGTGTTGAATTTTATGGAATTGGGAAAGAAGTACCGAGTTTGAAGCGTTCATGAGCAGACATTGCAGTTGAATATTCAAGTTCTGAATTTGATTATTGATGAATAATAAAATAAATCCTACTAGCTCGATTGATGGTTTCATTTAATTTATTTAAACCAGGTTACCTATAATAATATGTTTTCGTTAATTTATGAAAATATTAAATTAGCCCGTAATCCTGAATCCTGATACATAAAGTTAGCCTATTAATTTAACACAGGTACGACTGTACTCAGTGTTGCACTATCAAATGCAATTGATGCGCCTCTATGCCAGGGTTTTTATGTTCCTGGTCAGGCTATAATTTGATACAGCTTTCAAATGGTAACTATTAAAATAATAGGTTATAAGGCTTCTGATAGATTAGAGTCGAATACATTTTAACAATTCGCCTAAATCATCATTCATGCAAATATTTTTGACTATGATAATCATCCACTCACGACGTAGATTGTCTATCTTTATTTATGCCTCAAACTGATTTTCGAATAGTACCTGGTGATATTAAGGCTGGTAGCATGATCCCAGGCGCTATCCGTGTACTGGGTCACGATGTATTGAAGTGTGTAGTGGCGCGCGTGCGCACGGAGCGTGTCGCGCCAGGAGACCGTAGCGGAGCGGGAGCGGACCGACTCGATGCGGAGATCCGATGGAGGTGTGGGAGGTTCTGTAAAAGGTTGATGTTAAAACTCACTTTTCCTGAGCAAACATTATCTTAGACCTAGTTTACGTGAAACATGTTTTTTAGTCTTCGCAAAAATCTAACTAATGCGTGAGAACTTTAAATCGGATGCAGTTATCTAAACTCAACATGAGATTCAAAACAAGATAAATTCACAATAAAACTGATTGAAAATTATCTTATCGCTACCGGCAAGTGTTTAATATTTCAAGTGCAAAGAATTTAAATATTAAAGAACGGAATTTTATCTTGTTAGTCTGCAGTTTAATATCTACTTTTAGCGTGCTATCATGACCAACTTTAGAGTTGTAGATAAATAGTGAAATTGTTATCTTTACGTGGTGATACGTGCCCAATATAGTCAGATGAACATTGAAAACAGCTGCCCCATAAGGATTGCTCGCTCTGCATTGGTACAACCCTGCGTCTCCTGTCTCAGAGTACTGGAAGTTGACTGTGCTTGCCAGCCCTAGAGAGGTCTTTGATTCTGAT
Organism: Ostrinia furnacalis; assembly: GCF_004193835.3. Classification (NCBI taxonomy): domain Eukaryota; kingdom Metazoa; phylum Arthropoda; class Insecta; order Lepidoptera; family Crambidae; genus Ostrinia; species Ostrinia furnacalis. The sequence continues at coordinate 96,389 of NW_021135633.1, read as the reverse complement.
AGTTTTATTCTGAAAAAGAAGTCATTCTTTAAACACTTTTCATCTAAGAGGAGTGAATTTTAACGATATTCTTCCTTATTCCCTGTACATCGTCAAGGACAATGTAAGTGCTTTAACACAGATTAGTAATAAGTTACTCCTCTAGATCCAAGGGTGTTTTAATATGGATGATGAGAGTCCGTAATTCTAAGGCCGTGATATATCATAATCCTAGGGTCTTTTAAAGAAGAATACCAATTTTGTTATAACATTATTTCAGTAGCAATTTCATGAGGATAGATAAATAAAATAGATCTTTTACAACACTGACCTTTGACTCTGATAATCCATAGGGTTACCATCGTGAGTCCAGGTGACTCTGATGGGGTCATCTCCTAATGGTCGACACTCGAGCGAGACTGGATGGCCGAGGCGTGAGGTCACGTTAGTCGATGACGACTCGAAGTGGACAGGCTCTGAAAACAGCGACACAAACGCATTTAACTCTGCATGAGTACACTGAGTTGACCATCAACAGAAAAAGATGAGGAGATATCATAAGGCGACAAACAGATAGCATCTATAACAGATAATCAAGTAAACATAACTCATGACAATCATGGTCAAGTGTCTAACGATTGAGAAGAAGAAACGCTAGAATAAAAGCTTCTTACGGTCAATATGACAGAAAATGAGAAAATCATGGACGATTTTATATGAGTAGTCAAGAAATAAAAGACCTGCATGGTTTTTGAGGTAGAAATGTTCTCGAGGGGTGAGCACGAACCGAAAAACCGTAGTGTAGGCAGACATTCCACCACTCGGTCGGTAGATTGACGATATAGGGAAGGTCGCGAACAGCACCTGAGGAATCCGTGAGGAAAAAGTAAAAATTACAGACTTACTATTCACACTCATCCATACAGTCTTGCTGAGCGGTTGGCCGACTCCATTCTCCACATTGCACGAGTATAAGCCTTCGTCTGTGAGCGATACTTCTTCTATGACCAGGGTCCCGTTGGGGAGACTGAGGATCCCTCCGCCAGCTAGTTCCAGAACTGGTTGCCAGGTTCCGAGGATCGCTGAGGATATGGGAAAAGTTGTAGAGATGGTACGTTCTATTGTAACATCAATAGGGTTAGTAGACCAAGGATTAGATTGAATGTTTCTCTGTTGTATTTTTTTTAGCAAGACATCAGTAAATCTCAAAGTTCAAGCGTAAATACTATTGGCAGCAACATTGGTGTGTCTTTGAGCTCTCAAAAATTACTTAAGCAGTGTATTGCCATATTACCTATTTCAGATTGTGTTCATTGAGCTTTCATAACTTTGATAAGTAAAAGTATTGTCATTAAAAGTAAGTCACTTTAATTGCAAAGGGACTCTTTAGTTTTCATACCATCCTTCTTCATCCAGTGCACTTGTGGTTGAGGGTAGCCGCTGGCGCTGCAGGATACAGCGCCTCTCCTGCCCAGAAGAAGAGAGGAGTTCGTTGGTTCCTCCAGCCATTTTGGTGCAACTAAAACAGATTACAGTTAGAACGTAGAAAAGGTTGAGGAGGTTAATAATAAGTGCAATAAATGAAAGAAGCCAAATCTTACTGTTTTGTAATACGGCTGGAAATCGTATTACTATTTCAGTGCTATAATGAACTTACCTTTGATGTAAAGCTCAGTAGACCGGTTGACCTTAGCGACGTGGTTGGAGGCAACGCAGGTGTATGTCCCGCAGTGTTCGAGAGACACTTTCTTGATGACCAAGGCACTGAATAACTCTGAACTTCTTTCTACAACCTGAAAAGTATTAAAATTTCAATATTTCTACGAGAATTATTGTCAAATTGTATGAAAGGCATTCGCTAAAGTCTTTAGGTAATATCTGCTAGCTTTAACACAACAATTATTCAATTTTTTCTGGCATTAAATTATTATTACGATATATCTTACCTTCAAATTGCCCGGTATCCTTTTCCCATCTTTCAGCCATTCAAAATGTATCGGCAGATCACCGCTGCGCACATTACAGTAAATATTGACAATCTGTCCTTCCTGCAGATTGTTTCCTAACAGCAAATCTTCTAGCACCGGCGCTTCTATCACCTGCACCTCGAATGCTCTCCTCGCCATTTCTCCACTTGGGCTTGTGACTATACACGTGTAAATTGCCCCATTCTGCTCCTTACTGACCTCTGGTATTGTCAAAATTCCATTTAAGTTCACCAAGGGGGCGTCTCTTCGGATTTTATATTTGAAAGATCGCCGGTAACGTTGAAATAGTGTGTTTGTAGACAAAGTTTTGCCTTGGTATTCCCAGTCGATTTTACTGAAACATTTCCAAGGTTCTGCGTTTTGAATGGTGCGGTAATTTTGAATACGGTGTGACACTTGGAAAGTAAATTGTTATTTGTTTCCCTGTTTCAAGATTATTGACTTGGGGAGTAGATTGGTTCGTGAAAGCCGACAAAGTCTATTTTTAGTACTTTTTGTAAAGCGAAACTTTTTAGTATCCGGGGTGTTGGAGGACATTTAATCCAAGACTTAATTTTGCGCTTTGTTAATTTAAATAATCAAGAACTTTAAAATAATGTGCATGATAAAATTCAATTCTAGCGCAGTGACATAGTAAATACATGTTATCGGCCTGCACGTTTGCAGCTTAGGCTTGCCCTTGGATTAACCGTGTCATCACTGAGATTTTTGAGATTCACTCGCTCGCTTGCTATCAACGTATAAGTGTCTGAACTTTAGTGAAAAATTAGCCCCCTTACTGCAAAAAATTACACGCCTGTTGAACCGTAGTTGAAAGTATGTAAAACTGTGTTAACTTTTTTTTGTCAGACTGAATATTATGTTTCTTATAATAAAGCTACTGTTATCAACTATGTTGTGGTGTGAGCTAGCATGATGTGAAGATTAATAGCGAGATTATTTACTGCAAATCTGACACCACATCCATCATAGTTTGGTCCACAGACGCTTTTAGCGACGTTTTTATTAAGCTTTTGTATGGGAGAGTGTAACGTTAGCTTATTTTTCATCATACGAAGTTTACTATGATTTATGTTTGCAAAGTAACGTAAGACTTGGTTAGAGAAGTAAGTTACTGTTGTCAAAAGATAAGATATTTGCTGAAAAATTCTTGTTAGTATTACTTCAGTCATTAAAAAGATAACTTTTGGATTTATTAACTATAAGTTATCTAGCAAATTGAGGTACTGAAAATAGAATTTTTCGACTGCGCGGTAAATCTATATGTTGAGAATTGCCAGTCATTTCGTTGGATAAGTAGTTTAATTGAATTTGTTGATACTAACCTGATGGGATAGCCATAAAAAGGGCATCTCAAGTTAACAGATTCTCCGCTTTGTATTTTGATTGGGGGAAGAGATCTGATGTAGGGTGGACCTGAAACAAACATCTTTATATTTATTTTCACCTTAAATACCTAGATTTCACGTTATACAGGAAAAACCTAATAAGTAGAAGACTTAAACACTTCTAAGACGATAACTTCTCCTGTTAAGACCAAATTAGGTTACTTATTTAATGTTTGTGTAAGGAGTAGGAGTTCACAAATATAATAGTTCAGCGGTCAACCGATTCTTGGGAGACTCCCATGAAACGGGCATTCTAGGGATTCGTAGCAGTCTGACACCGAAACCATTACTATTGGACTATTGGACACCCCTGAATCTAATACGATAAAAGTACTCCTGTTTTCTAAAAAAACTTTATAGAAAATAGAACCTCCTCTTTTTTCGAAGTCGGTTAATAAATTAATCTTACCATAAACATCCAGCCGGTTCTCATGTACAGCAGCATGCTCCCCCTCCCTCGCTGTGCAACTGTACAACCCCCCATCTTCCACCCGCACCCTCGTGATGTTCAGTTGGGAGACCACCGCGTTGTCTGACGTCATCACTTGGCCTAAGGCATATCTGGAAGTAGTTGACACCATTTAAAATCCAAGGTAAACGTTTATCATCATCATTTCAGCCACAGGACGTCTACTGTTGAACATAGGCCTCCCCCAATGAATTGTATATTGCCCGGTTAGTAGCGGTCTGCATCCAGTGCTATCCCGCTACCTTTATGAGGCAAACGTACCTCATCTCAATTTACAGTAAAAAGATTTAATTGACTATAACATATTATTGATCTGGAGCTGGATTCGATTCCCATTGTAAGAAAAATTGTTGCTTGCTTAGTAAGTTAGTTGTAGGGCTTTTTCTAAGTCCGCCTGGATAGCTACCACTATTTTACCTAAGTCTGTCGCCGAAACAATCTTAATATAAGATTGTACAACCTAAAAAAAGTACTTATTTTCAATGGTGCCTTAAATAGAGTTTCTCAGTTATTTACGTGAGGCTTCCTTACAGCATGCATATTAAATACCGTTCCAAGTATCCGTTTAATACTTCAAAACGAATTTCTAGATTTCTTGGAAGTGGGAGCTATCATCTCTGAAGTATCCTTTAAATATTAAAGCTCCAGGACATTGTAATTGGAAATGTAGGAAGTCTGTGATTTAACTCTTAAATATTAATTTTCTTGTAATTTTAAATCGATAAGTATTTAATGAATAGTAGAGTCCCCTAAATCTATTTCGTTAATGAATAACAGAAAATAATGATTAGTGATTCCTCTTAAAAGTTATTTGGTTCTATTTTCGGTCATTTTTGAAAAGCATAGACCTTTTTGGAGGCCCGACTGCGCCAGAAGGAGGGTTATTTTTTATCGTACAATGTAATAGAAAACAAACAATCTTTTGAATATGAAACATTTAAGCACTAACTAATCACTGTTTAAAGAATATGTAGGACCTTTAAAAATGGAGATAAAAACCTATGCTCAGTATTGCTGGATATGACGATGCCGTCCCGTTCCCACACAAACTGCGGTGGCCTGTCACCAGTGGCTGCGCACTGCATGCTGATCTGGAACATAATAATATGTAATTAAAGTTTAGTTTTGTGAAGACAGACTTATCAACTCGGAAAGGGATCAACACCGTATCGCCTTTAGCGAACTGTCATCGCCTTTCGCGCGCTGTCAACCGCGAGGCGACGCGTTTACGTTATACGTGTGCGTTGCTGTATGGAGTTTCATACAAAGAATATTGACCGCCTCGAGTTGATACGGTTACGATCCCTTTCCGGGTTGATAAGTGTGCTACGTGCATGAAGCTAGCTCACAGTTTAAAAATTACTTAGGCTGACGTTTGTTAAAGTTAAAGTAAGATGGTGTAACCCAGCCTTAGGCTGGGTTTTTGACTTTAACAAACGTCAAAAATCTGTCAAACTCCATACAAAAAGCACCGGTTATGGCTATAGTTACCGTTAAAGTAAAGTGGTGCAACTCAGCCTTAGAATTTAAAAGGTTAACAAATGTCTCCATAGCACAGTGGTTTAACAAGTCATCATGCAACCGAAAAGTCATGGGTTCAAGACAGGTCGATTTTTTCAACTCTGAATTTTGTGACGGTTAAATCGTACAACATATTATTAGTTATTTTTAACTTACATCGCCCCCTGGCGTAACAGTTCGCTCTGTGAAATGCTGTGTGATGATGACCCTGTTTTCTGATAAGCTTCTTCTATGTCTTTTGTGATGAAAATCTGTAACAAAACACAGTTTTATTCAAACAGACAAATAAGCAATAGATCTCTTTTTTGTCGGGGAAAAAATGCATATTATCATACCTAACCTGCGGGGACAGGATGGGTTATGTGGGGCTCACCAAGTCAGAAGGACAAGGCATACCCAATTACTCACTAAAACGACCCAGGTACCTACTCCATCATTCTCCATAAGTAGGAAGAAACTGTGGGATTCCGGCCAAAACCTTCTACCATAGTCCCTCCCAGCGATTGCCCTAAGGCCCCAGGACGGGAGGTCCGACGGTGGTGGTGGTCTGTGCAATAAAGGTAGGGGCGCCTCCATGCCCCCTGTCCGCTTGCCTTAAGCAATAGATCTTGAAGTTAAAGTAAAAATCAAAATTTCTTTATTTGTATAGACTATTAAATAGTACTTACAAATCGTCAAATATTTTGCTTTTAAGGAGCCTCTACACTACATGTCTCATAATCTTTTTACTCTACCAGTGCTTCTAGACCAACATTTGGCATGTGATGAAAAGAAGCGCCGCAACAAACTCAGTCACCACTGTCTGCCTGTTGATATAAATATAGCAGTACCTAGTAGGTACATGATTCAGGAGCAGTTCTCTCTTGAACTCAGCTGAGGCAACAAATCCAAGTCTCGATTGCAATAACAGTAAGTAATAGAAAGAAAAATCTCTATCCACCCGCAAAGTTGTGAACAAAACACAGGTTTATGTGTCTCTAAGTTTTTTCATATATTTCCTTGTTACACCTTGTTTCTGTTTATCTTGCGGATGAGATATAGGCTTTTTGTTCGCGAAAGTTTTCACAAAATAAAGTTCCTTTAAGAAGGACGACTTGGAAAGTAATCTGGTGAGTCTCTTTTGTTTACTTTTTCGCGAATCAGCTAAATGGTTGTTGCTGACTAGTTTCTGACCGCAACTTTGTCTGCGTAGATTTTGACATGTCTAAGTAGGATTACAATAAAAAGTGTATGTTTTAGACAGTATACTTTACCTAGCTATAAAACTGTTTAATCTTAGATATTATGATAAAAGTTTTTAGTTTTCAAACTATTAATTTATTTAGTAATATTATGTTCAGTAATGTTTTTTTCAGCCAAATGACGTCCAATACTGAATAAAAGCCTCCCCCAAGGATTTTCATATAGGTACTTCCCGCGACCGCGTGATATTAGCACATAGTTTAAGTTATTATCTAAATATATAATTATGTATAACTCAAAGGTGACTGACTGACTGACTGACATAGTGATCCATCAACGCACAGCCCAAACCACTGGACGGATCGGGCTGAAATTTGGCATGCAGGTAGATGTTATGACGTAGGCATCCGTTAAGAAAGGATTTTACGAAACTCCACCCCTAAGGGGGTAAAACGGGATCCACGCGTACGAACTCGCGGGCAGCCGCTAGTAATGAGTTAGTATAATTTTGGTCCCGAATTCAACCTGCATTATCAGCAATGTATCATTGCTTTCATCTGCATGTTATCTTATTGTGGTCCCCATAATTTGCACGCCATTGTATTCCTTATCTCGACAGCTTAAAGTCCGTTTTCTCTTGCACTTTGAATGAAAGCTCAGGTGTTATAACTCGCAATATGCACAAAGGAATTTCAAGCTTTTGTGTCGGTAATAAAGTGTATTTTAGAGCTTGTGTATGTGCAACCATTTGTCTTACCTAAATAGAGATGTAGATTTTTTGAGACAAGACAAGATATAGTATAAAGAGAACAGCCATATAAATGCATTTTGTCCACGGAATTGTGTATCTGTATCTATCACATCCATTAAGTGATAAATCAGAATTTTCACATTACTAAGAAAAAGTGGGGAGTGTCCTTCTAGACTCTAAAGGCAAGCAATCATTTCCAAGTCATTAATTTGAATGAGTTTTTATCTCATTATAAAAGTAGATTTCCACACAATTAATTACTAGGTACAATGTTAACACCTTTGCTGCGGCAGTAACTTTCTAATACTTTCCATTCCTTCGGTACAAGGTCAGTAAACCTGGTATTAAAACTTACATTGTGGCGGCACAAGGCTTGTAACATTTAAGATATATTNCTTAAAGACCTTGTAATATTTAAGATATATTAATTTTATTTTTGGCTTCATGTTAATAGATATTGTGTTTTTTTTCTTTGAATATTAATAATAATGCATTTATTGACATACACCTGAAGGCGTTCGTGAATAACTTGTTTAGTATAAAAATTATAGCTATATTCAAAATACAAGGCTTATGCACCCTGTGCCGCACTGAAGTAGGGAAGTCTGGTGGGTATTCTAGGGATGTGAAATACAAATATCGATAGTTTTAATTAAGTTTTAATAAAAATTTAAAAAAGTAACAAACAAAGATGTTTTAATAATTTAGTCTAAATATTTTACAAATAAGACAAACGTGCATAAATACTTAAATAAGCTATATTTAAAGAAAACATATTATTTAATAACATTTAGTTACAATTTCAAATGTTTGTCACGAAAAAATATTTAAATTAGCAATAAATCGTGTAGCAAATTAAATTATAATCAATTTGCAGTTTTGATTTTGTTTGTTTCTCTTAACGCCATGTCGACATGTGCGTTTCTTACGAATGCGAGGCAACACTGGCTGCACGAAGCTAGCGTGGGGTGCGGTACCAGGTGCGCAGGGTACAAGGTTCTTCGACCTGGTTTCGCATTGTGAAGACATTTTATTACTTCCGTGCGGTACCAGGTCTAAAAACCTGGTATTAAGGTAGGTACATCATTGGATTCTATTTTAAGAATACATTATAGATTTCATCACTTTCCTACACCGGACCCAATTGAAGTTATGCCTTTCGCACGACAAGGAAGACTATAATTTTCTTAGCCGCACGGTAAGCGAGACGTACACAAGGTCTATAGACCTGGTTTCGCACTCAACGTGTTAATTTATTAAAAATATATTTACAATCACCCTTAAATATGGTTTTAAGTTACTACATCCGATAAAAATTACGGTTTCTGTATGAATTCCAGTTTTGCCTTCGTAATGTCTAAGAGCTCAATTTTTTAAGATGCCAGGATTTGTTCATATTTTTTTTACAATCCACACGATAAAAGAGAAAACTTATAAGTGAATAATTTGTGCTGTGGCTGTTGTAAGACATTAATTAAGGCGATGGGGGGTGCTCGTTCATTTTCGAGTGTTGTTTAATATTATTGCTAAGAACCAGCGGTTTTAGCAACCAAGTTGTTATGTAAACACCCTTGTTTTCAGTGAGAAACTTTGATAAGAGAGAGAGAGGTCTTCCTGCCTTGCGTTAACTTCCTTTTCAAAGAATAGACGCTAACTGCTGGCTATATCCACAATTTTGCAAAATAAGAAATACCTATTTAGGCTGGGTTGCAGTATATTACTTTAATTATGACAAACGTCAAGTCTGTCAAACTTCATACAAAAATTTATGGTTATAGTTACGGTTAAAGTGAGATAGTGCAACTCGGGCTTATTTGTAAAACATAGGTAACAATTTTGATTGAGTAGGTAGGTACACTGTGTAGAGTTATCATTACTGTATTTGGCCCATGATTCATTAAAAAATCATTAATGTCAGAATGTTGAATTGATTGAATTTATGAATGAAATGAAAAGATATTACCATTATCTACCGCTATAACCTATGGGGGGTTATTTGCCAATAACCGACCATATATTGTCCTCGGAATTATATTCCGATTATAATAATCACTAAGATTATTTTTAGGTAGTACAGACGAGAAAATGATAGTAGAACGAACACGGTAGAATGAAGAATATTATTAACGAATTAAGAATTGTATTTAACGGCACAAGTAACAAATAATTAATTAAAATACAATTATATCGAGAGAATTATTCAAATGATGTTAGCACAACGATCGCGGAAGACAGAGTGTGTCATCGATTTTCCAATTCTCTTCAACGGCTATGAGTGAGCGGGGAACGATGAGCGGCGTTGAAGCGAGACGGCAGCATACGTCTCCACGGGTGCGCGAGCGACGCAGGCGTACCGCGGCGGCAGCGCGCATGCGCCGAACGTTTGTTCGGTCAATCGGAGCTGGCCCAATTTCATGAGCGGAAGCGGATTGCTCAGAAATCTAAGGCGGGGGTCCAAGTTAAGATTGTGGCGGATAGTCGCCACAGTACTCCCCTCCGCAGACCGTGACTACGGTCGATAAAAATCGGGCAGCCGGACTCTTCGACCGCTGGAAGTCCGCTTAACGTTTTCTTCGGCTGGTTGAGCTGTCTTCTGTACTTCCTTCGACTCATACGCTGGCTTGAGCCTGTCAATGGAGACATTGACATTCTTGGCGTTGACTTCCAAGGTATAGTATTTAGGTTGTCGGTTGACAACCTTGTAGGGGCCAGCGTATGGTGGCTCCAAGGCGCCTCTCATGCGATCTTGGCGAACGAAGACGTGCGAAGAGGTGTGAAGATCGCGTGGAATGTAGAAGGCCGAAGTGGAGTGCCAGGTGGTAGGACGAGGAGCAAGCTTCGCCATGCACGCGCGAAGTCGAGTCGCGTACTGGGTGACGTCAGCTGTCTGGTAGTCGTATCTGGGGCTCAGGAACTGACCGGGCAGGCGAAGTGGTTCGCCGTACACCAGTTCGGCAGGGGACGACTGGAGGTCTTCCTTCCAGGCACTACGCATGCCTAGAAGAACCAGTGGTAGTGCTTCAGTCCACTGTGAAGCTGGAGCGTGGCACATGATTGCCGCCTTGAGCTGGCGGTGGAGGCGCTCAACGATGCCGTTGGCCGCTGGATGGTAGGCTGTGGTGTGGAGATGGCGCGCACCGACCAGAGAAGTGAGAGCCTGGAACAGGTGGCTCTCGAACTGGCGACCACGGTCTGTGGTTACCCGCTCAGGACAACCAAATCTGGCAATCCAGCCAGACACGAGGGCAGCAGCACAGGTCTCTGCGGTGATGTCCTTCAGCGGATACGCTTCAGGCCACCGAGTAAACCTGTCTATGACAGTGAGGCAGTACCTGTAATCACAGGACAAAGGTAATGGCCCTACGATGTCGAGGTGTATGTGAGAGAACCTCGAGGAAGGTGGAAGGAAAGAGGATAGAGGAGAGGTAGTGTGACGGGAAACTTTACTTTTCTGGCATTTTATGCATTGCCTAGACCACTCTCTACAATCCTTGCGAATCCCTGGCCAAACAAATCTTTGTGTCACCAGTCGCACAGTAGCTGAACTTCCTGGGTGATGTAAGTTGTGTAGCACATCAAAAACTTGCTTGCGGAACTCGGGTGTGATGTACGGACGAAGAGAAGGCAGAGACGTGTCGCAATAGACAGGCGTGCTGCTCGCCTCAGTGGCAACTTTTTGCAGTCTCAAGGCTGTTCCGTGCTTGAGGAGCTCTTGTAGCTCTGGATCACTCTCCTGAGAACGTGCAAGGCACTCGTAGTCTACGGCGCAAGTTACCTCTTCGATTCGTGATAAGGCATCGGCGACGATGTTGTCGCGTCCAGGGATGAACCTTATGTCCGTGGTAAATTGCGCGATGAAGTCGAGGTACCTGAATTGTCTAGGCGAACACTTGTCTCTGTTAAGCGAGAATGCGAATGTGAGTGGCTTGTGGTCCGTAAACACAGTGAATGTTCTGGCTTCAACCATATGTCGAAAGTACTTGATGGCTTCATATACTGCAAGTAACTCTCGATCGTACGGGCTGTATTTCTTCTGGGAAGCGCTCAGTTTGTGAGAGAAGAAAGCCAAGGGTTGCCAGACTTGATCCTTGAGTTGCTGTAGCACGGCTCCAATAGCTACGTCAGAAGCGTCCGTGACTATAGCAAGATCGGCAGAAGGGTCTGGGTGAATAAGCTGTGTGGCTTGCGATAAGGAAGTCTTACAGTCCTCAAACGACTTCAGCATTTCTGGTGTCAGAGTGATGGGCTGTGAACCTTTGATCCGAGGTCCAGTAAGAATACTGGTGAGAGGTGCTTGGATCTTGGCGGCGTTCGGTATGAAGCGTCGATAGAAGTTTAGCATACCGAGAAAACGCTGAAGCTCCTTGACGGTCTTCGGTGCTGTGAAGTTTTGTATAGCTTCTACTTTAGTCTCCAGGGGCTTAGTTCCTGCTGCAGAGACTTGATAGCCGAGGAACGTTATTTCAGACTGGCCTAGATTGCACTTTGAAGTGTTAACCAGTATCCCGTATTCTCTCAGGCGTTCAAATAGCTGGCGCAGGTGGACCAGGTGGATTTCTGGACTGCTGGAAAACACCAGGATATCGTCGAGATACCCAAAACAGAAGTCAAGACCCAGAAGAACTTCATCGACGAATCGCTGAAAGGTCTGCGCAGCGTTCCTTAACCCAAACGTCATGTATGGGAATTCATACAGACCGAACGGCGTGGTGATGGCAGTCTTGGGAATATCCGCTGGATTTACCGGAATCTGGTTGTATGCCTTCACAAGGTCGATGGTGGAGAAGATAGTGCATCCTGAGAGCTGGTAGGAGAAGTCATGTATGTGACGAATGGGATACCGGTCTGGAATAGTCCTGGCATTAAGTGCACGATAGTCGCCGCATGGTCTCCATCCGTCGTCCTTCTTCCTCACCATGTGTAGAGCAGAAGACCAGGGACTCTCCGAACGCTGAGCCGTACCACACGCAAGCATGTCCTCGAACTCCTTCTTCGCTGCTTGGGAGCGAACTGGATCAAGACGTCGAGGCTTGCAAGATACCGGTGGACCAGGGCTGGTTCTGATGTGGTGCAGTGTGTTATGCTTGGGTGGAGAACGAACGCCTGCCGGTCTGGTAATCTCTGGAAACTCGCGCAGAAGTGTGTGAAACTCGGTTTCACCAGTGACGGCTTTGACAGAAGCGATATCGTCTGAATTTCCAGAAGTAACAGCTGCTACGGACAGGGTTGTGATTCCATCGACCAAACGTTGGTTTCTGCAATCTACAAGCAAATTGTAATGGCTCAGGAAGTCTACACCGATGATAGGCTTCGAAACGTCTGCTATGATGAAGTTCCAAGTAAAATCTCGCCTGAGTCCCAAGTTCAGGTGTAGTAGTGCAGGTCCATAAGTGTGGATGATGGAGTTGTTCGCTGCGACGAGATCATACTTGGTCTTAGTACAGGGCGTCTTGATAGCGGATCGCGGAAAAACACACAGGTCTGAGCCAGTGTCCACAAGGAACTGCATTTTTGATGTGCGATCCGTAACGAAAAGACGGCCTGTTGCAGAGGGGCAGTCGTGGGCCGCTACTTCCGACCGCCCTTGGAGTTTTCCGAGGGGAAGCTGCAAGGCTGCTTACATTTCTTCGCCTTAGTGCCGTATGTGAAGTGGTAGAAGCAGTGTGGATGGTCAGGTGGTGGTTGCTTTGATCTGGAGCGGCTGCGTGAGCGATTGTAACGATTGTTCTGATATCTCGAACGTGATCTATTGTCGGAATCTTCAAGTCTGCTGGTCAGTATAGCCACTTGCCTGGTCAACTCTGCGATCTGGTGTGCCATGTCTCCGTAGGGTACTGCAGCAGAGGAAGTACTGGCGACTTGCGGAGTTGACGGTGCGATCTCGTATACTTTGTCAGCCAACTCACCCNGATGACCGTCTGGATATTCTGTGGCAGCCTGCTGGACCACAGAGTAAGCAGGAAATCAGAAGACACCGAAGGACCAGCCAAACCCGACAGGTGACGTAGGAACTGAGACGGCTTCCTATCGCCTAGCTCTTCGTGAATCAGCAGCTGCTTAATCCGCTTTTCCTGAGAAGCTGAAAGTCGTTTAATTAGTTCAGACTTCAGCTTTTCGTATTTTTCCGTAGGAGGCGGGTTGGTGATGATGTCCTTCACCTCGATGGCATATTGGTGGTCTAACTGCGCAACCAAGTAGTAAAACTTGGTCTCGTCCTTAGTTATTCCCGACAGGACAAACTGTGATTCAACCTGCGCGAACCACAAAGCAGGCTCCTCAGGCCAGAAGAGCGGAACTCGTACGCTCACTTTTAAAATTTCGTCGTTGCCCATTTTTACAATGTGAAAAAATCGCTCACCGCTTGTGTCCAAACCACACACCAATCTGATTGTAGAATTCTTGATGTAATATTCTTCTTCTTCTTCGTCGGGGTCACCAGANAGTATGTGAAAAAATCGCTCACCGCTTGTGTCCAAACCACACACCAATCCGATTGTAGAATTCTTGATGAAATATTCTTCTTCTTCTTCGTCGGGGTCACCAATGTGGGATACGATGTTCGTCCACAATAAGGAAGCTAGATGTTAGTGCTTCCTTCCGAGCGGGTGTTATGCTCGGGTACCAAGGTCCAATTTACACCATCTTGGTTTGTCTATATATACTTTGGCAGGATCTAAAACTCCGTCACCGCGATGCAGGTTTGTATGAGCGGCGGAGTGTGCCATAGTGAAGTAGTGACAGCGCCATCTGTTGGTCACTAGTTTGTAGTGGCGTCGCCACAGACCGACGATGTGGTAAAGGTCGCTAGAAGAACCTGGGGGGAGGCCTTTGTCCAGCAGTGGACGTTATTTAGCTGAAACGAACGAGCGAACGAAGTACTATCTATCGAATAATCTAAAAACTCAATGTATGAACCTAATTTTAGCAACGATAGCCGAACGGTGAAGGTGTCGGACTGGTCGACTCGTGATCCGAGGAACGCGGGTTCAATCGCCGCCGCCTCTCGACTATTGTGGTGAATACTCGTAACAAGCAAGCTTGCCACGAGGCGGGGTTAACGAGACTATTAGTAATTTACTATTAGTACTAATATTATTATTTAACTTTTAATAAAACGTACTGTTTGTGAGTAGTCTTGATTTTCTTGAAGCAACCCGTGTATCCTCTCCGAAGCATCTCTTCTCACGTCGCCAATAGTTATGTTGACCACCTTTGTTTGTTCTTGTTTCTCATTCGGACCTGAAACAAAAGAAAAACAATACATAAGATATAAGAGCTATTTTTTCAGAGCAGGTGTTACGCATGATTTAACGTCGAGTGCCCCTTCTGCGATTATTTTATTCTTTTTTTATCGTATTCACTTTGTGGGTGGGATTTATGTCGAACAGGTTCTAAATAAGAATGACATCACATCTTGGTATATTGTAACCCTGAAAAAACCTACCTTAGGAGAATTAGGACCCGAACCAACTGCCTTAGGAAAAGAATGGTCTATTATAAGACTGATGTAGAGACATTTAATAGGTAATTCTTTTAGTTTAGTGTGGGTAGTTTAGAGAGCTAAATTGAACATTCAGCATTTACTTAATTAGTACGTAGAGAAATAAATGCAAAAATCCCTCGGATTTTTGGTATTGGTGATTATTTATCACTTTCAGTTAAAAAAATCTCCATTAAATACGAGTAACTCTCAGTCTAACACCGAGTTATTCCCGTCGCAAGTTATTTTTCGTCCAAACCGTTGATATGTGCCGCGGAATGCATCTTGGGGTGCGGCCCACTGACCCACTTCCGATACACGTTGTTAATTGTTTGCGAATCACTTGTAATGGGTTCTGTCCCATCTGAGGCACTAATTTTTGTAAGAGAAAAGTCACTATAGAAATGGTTCCAGTTTTATTCGAGTTGCCGCGGACTACATACTTTTTATTGGCCGATAGTTTGGTCGACTTCAATTTGTATCGACCAGCAGATCAAGCGCCGCAAGTGTAACTGGATCGGCCACACTTTCCGAAGGGACACATCTCCATTTCCCCAAGCAGGCTCTAGATTGAAATCCCCATCTAGGGGGCATATATATGACATTAATGCCCGTGTTCACCATCAATCCCTCATTTTTAAGTGACGCCTATGGTAACACATAACAGGTATTTTTTTTCATACTGGTCACTTAAAAATTAGAGATTGATGGTGAAAACGGGCATAATAAATCAATTTGTATCAAGAATCGGCGGATACCAAATCGGTACAGTGTGCTTTCTTACTTTGACCACACTTTCACCTTCACTGGTTGGGTTTTTATTGGCGGTCAAGCTGTAGTTCCTGGCTACACACGAGTTACAGCGGTGGGAACGAGAGGTTGGAATAGTCCCGTAATTACTGCTCGACTAAACAATTGGTCAACAGAAAGTTATTTTTCGTCCAAACCGTTGATATGTGCCGCGGAATGCATCTCGAGGTGTGGCCCACTGACCCACTTCCGATACACGTTGTTAATTGTTTGCGAATCACTTGTGATGGGCTTCCCTTGAGTTAAGTAAGTTTTACAAGCCCGTGGGTTAAGTCGAACCTTAACTTCGAACTCCTCCCATGTTCTTCTGATTAATTTCGTTGCGGGTCCAATGACAGTTTAACTTTCCCCCGAGACAAACTTGACCTTCACTGTTTGGGTTTTTATTGGTGGTCAAGGTGTAGATCCTGGCTACACAGGAGTTGCAGCGGTGGGAGAGAGAGGTTGGAATAGATCCGTAGTCTGCGGGTTTATACAGTCGACAGTACTCAGACTATTCAATTTTGTTGCAAAATACCCTGTATTACGACCAGATAAGACTCTACTGTGTTTAACTTGATATGCAGTCGTCTGTACAGTTGGATGTTCAGGAAGGTCTTTGTCTCGTCGCGGGATCGAAAGTATGATCGTAATAAATTGTTAGGTTTCAGAGTAGTTTATGATTATTTAGTAGTCAAGTATTCTGAAACACTCTATTATCAACATCATCAGTTTTTCATCTCTGACTTGAGAAATAAAGGTAACTATGATATGCTCAGCATCAAACGTTCATAACTAATCTTTTTCAACCCCTCCAATCGTCCTTCTTCTATTACTCGTAAATCTCTAAGAAAATTCGTAAACATTGGATTGGGCACGAAAATGTAACTTGCAAACATACGTTTCAGTCAGTTCCCTACATTTTACTCTCACAAAAGCCAAAGCTAAAAGCTAGAAACGACCGAAATATAAAAACACACGACCAAACCCGGCTTAAACTCTGGACATTTACATCGCAGTCAAAAGACACGAAACCGGCAAGAATGTATTATTCTAGACAATACACTCGTGCACCGCTCATGCTCTTCGACGAAGTTTCCAGCACAAAAGACCAGCCATTTCACAGGTGTTATTGCAACCTTAAAGTAACATTTCAACGCCACAACACGGGTACACACGGGACTGAAATACGCGCGCGACCGCGACGTTTATTTTTGTTAACGTAAAAATAGTCTGTCAGTGGTCGATGAGGTCTTTTTAAAAGTTTACGGCGCGTTTAATGTGTTTTTATGTGTTTCGGCGTTAACCAGTGAATAAATAATTTGGAGATCGGTAGGCCTCATCAGCATTGTAATCTAAATTCCGCAATAAATCAGTACAACTAAGCACTTTGTAATTGTCTTCATATTCGTGGCATTTTTAAAGAGAGGAATCATAATAATCATGATTTCCAAGTGTTAGACTTGGACATCATGATTATTATGATTGTCGCCTACCAAGGGTGGAGATTATGGCAAAACCTTCCACTAAGAGGACGAGGTCATAGTCCTCCAGGCTGTGGGCTGTAACGGGCTGTTGATGAATCACAATAATATTTTTTGCAAAGATAGACCGTTTTAAGTGTTAGACTTGGAGATCATGATTATTATGATTGTCGCTTACCAAGGTTGGAGATTATGGCAAAACCTTCCATTAAAAGGACGAGGCCATGGTCCAGGCTGTGGACCATGGCCTGTGTGTAACGGGTTGTTAATGAATCGCAATAATATTTTTTGCAGAGATGGACCGTTTCTGGACGCCTAAAGGAGCTAATCCTTTTAGATATAATTTATAAAATTCTCAATTCTTTTACATTGGCAGTGCCTCGCTTACGCACAATAAAATGGTTTAACGCCCGTATTCACAAACATTACTATGAGGTCTCACAGTGCGCGTGGACGCACAGGGTGACACATGAACTAATCATAGAGCTCTATTCAACGCTGTGCGTTCGATTTCCTGCTTCACTTAAGCAAACTTTGTTTGTGAATACGGGCATTAGAACTGAATGACCCAAGAAAAACGTCGAAACGTTTTCGCACGGGAAAACTACCCGTATTATCCACCACTGTTTATACAGCCCACTACTCTAATCCCGCGCACGTCTACGTAATATTTCCCCAAAAATCCAGCAACACTCGCGATGATCTAGGGAATTCCCACTTGCCTCACGTACAGCTGAAATAATGAACGAACTTGATAATGTTGAGTGCACGCATCTTCAGATGAAAAGCTGGGACCAATTTTCTTATGGAATTGGTACATGGAATGGGGTACATGAAATGGCGCTCTGTCTGTGCAAGTCACGGAAAATATAATGTAATTTGTCGCTTAGGACTTATTGATATGAGAATAGAGGCGACAATAGCACAACGGTAAAGGATTTGGATTGTTGGTTTGATAGCTCGTCGATCGCCGTCGACCACTAGACTATTATGGGGAACCACTCATAACAAATATAGATGGGTTAACAGATTTCATAGTGAAACATGTAATATATTTAATTTACCGCACAAAAATGAGTTATTACTTATTAGGTATTGTGAGTTGATTCAAGTCAATATGAAGACAAAAGGTAATTTCCAGGGAATTGACTAGGGACTCTCCATACTTTAAAAAAAATCCTTTTAATTTATTTAAGTGCGAGCCTTCATTACGTCTAATTCAAATAGGTAGGTAATAATGACATTCGACGACTTACATTATCTGTAAATTGAATCACTGAATGAGTTTCATTCAGCTAAATCAAAACCACTGGCATCGTCCCAGGCAGAACTATTAAGTCCAGTACTCAGCCGCATATTTGATGTCAAACTGGTGATTTATCTAAGTGATTAACTGAAACTATATCCGATGGGCATTTATCAAAAATGATATTTCAGTGAGTACTGAATTCTCGATCAAAAGACTTTGACATAAGGTTTTGTATTCCCTGAAGGCTAAAATTAAATGGTATGAGACTTGTCACTGGGTGAACACGCTTAGAGAATTCATGCAATCACCCGTGACGTCATAGGATAATTTATTGAGTGATGAGTTTTGTTTGGTGACAAATTCTGTCCAGTGATTAGTCCAAATATTGAAACTAAGCCATCAAAAGCCTAAATCTACGAGCGCTTTAAACGCACACAAAATTATTTTACAGTTTGGACACCTGCTTAAACTTGACCACAAATTTGACCAACCCAAGTAGGTACCTCAGTTGAATTACAAATGGATAGCTGTAAAAGTCCGCCTGGCTAGCTACCACCACCTTACCTAAGTCTGTCGCCATAACAACAATGTTAACAGTATTGTTGTGTTCCGGCAGTTAGAGGTAAGATAGCCAGTTCCTCAGTTGAGGATTCCGGGTGAAGCTCGCTTCCACTTTCCGGCCTGATCATCACTTAACATCAGGTGAGATACAAGCGAAGAGCTTCCTCGTTGTGGATAAAAAAAAATAACTATGCACCAATCCAACAGTAAATATTATTTTATTATATCAGTTATAACAAACATCGAAAGTATTTTAACGATGTCGATGACATAGATTGTGAAACCAGCGAAAATAATATCTCCAAACACCAAAACAATGACTCACTTTTAGTATATTTACACATCAGGGAAACGTGAATCAGGGAATTCGTACTTATTGAAGAAAAAACACAATCTTCAAAGCATTTAAATTGGCGCCCTCAAATCACTTCTACTGAATATTAGGATTTATGAAGACAATTAGGTACCTCGTTCTCGAGTTTTCTCACAGTTTCTCGGAATTGTTTTGTTTGTCACCACGAGTTCTTTACTCTGTTGTTAAAATTAACCAGAATCCTTAGTCCATTTATTATCGAATGATCTTGAGCCCACACTACGTCGTCCGGCTCGTCGTGGGCAGGCCTCTCATTGGGTGGACCGACGATCTGGTGAAGGTCGCGGGATGTGCCTGAATGCGGGCAGCGGTCGTTAGGGAAATCCTTGGGAGGCCTTTGTCCAGCAGTGGACGTCATTCGGCTGAAACGAACGATCTTGAGCAACTTATACATTAAGTAGGTATTACATATAGATCCTAGGGTTATCTGGAATCCAGCTTTAAACATTTATCTGAATTGCAATAGCGTAGTGGAAAATTTATCTAACTCAGCAAACGTTGTTTTGTAGTTAGACACATTTCAGCCAGCTGGAGTGACGGACGACTTACAAAAGGTGACTTACAAATGGCAGAACCCTGCGACAAGCCAAAGACTGTCTAGGTACTTAACGCAATGACTGATATAGACTGATAATGGCTTAGTCCGTAGTAAGCCTTTTCCAATTTTGTAAAGTAAAATATCTTATACATCTACCTACATAAAATAGATTGACAGATTCTATCTACTAAAGTATAAAGTGAGTAAGTGACCGATATAGCCCGCAGAATTGCTAAAATCAAGTGGCAATGCTACTAAAAACTTCTCGAGTGGCGACCACGGGCCGGAAGACGTAGCGTGGGCAGGCCCTCCACTAGGTGGACCGACGATCTGGTGAAGTTCGCGGATGCCTGGATGCGGGCAGCGCAGGACCGGTCATTATGGAAATCCTTGGAGGAGGCTTTTGTCCAGCAGTGGACGTCATTAAGCTGCAACGAACGAACAAACTAAAGTATAATCAATCTCTAGCACTATCAGTTGCCAAGCGCTTTGACCATCCTTCTCTAATCATGCACTTAGTTATTTATTAATTAAATGTTAATTTAGCGCTACATTATCTCGCGCCCGCGGCATCCGATACAGGAAGCTGGCTCAATACTGGAGCTCGGGGAATGTGCCGTTAATTATTTTATGAAGCTGTTAACATGAAATTCTGCATGGTAGAGCTTGCTTTATAAACGGAATTTAAAGTTGTACCTGATAATTAATACAGGATGTTAATTTTTTTTATTCATTACGCCCGTATTCACAAACAATACTATGAGGTTTCACAGTGCACATGGACGCACAGGGTGACACACGAACCAATCACAGAGCTCTATTCAACGCTGTGCAGCTACATTTAAGCAAGTATCGTTTGTGAATAAATCAATAGGGATGATGACTGGGTAAAGAAATCGAAATTATATTTAGTCCGTCAGACAGATAATAAAAAAATTTTGGACACATTTTTTTTTCATAATCGAATAAATACAGTACAATACAGTATATTGAGTTGAAATGTGACGTGACGTCAGTTTTGAGTAAAAAATCTACTCAACGTAACGCGCCCTTTCAACTCGATGTAGCACTGTTAATATTTAATTATGAAAGAAAATTAAAAAATATGAGTCTAATATTTTCTAATTATCTGTCTGACGGACAAATAATTGAAATTTTGTCATCTAGCCTATTGTTACGCGATCTTATGCGAGCGCTTGTGGATGGGATAAAAAATTATGGCAGACGAAAATTATGCCGACCATACAAAACAAGTGCGATGCAATTTACGTTATCTTTATCAGTAGGTACGAGCATACATTGATTTATCTTTGATTCGCTCCAATTAGCACACTTACCTAGATAAGTGATAATATTTAGAAAATAAATATTCAGAGTCAATTTTAATTCAAAGTTGTTTTCTACGGCAAAATCAAACAGAGACTGTATAAACTAAGTTTTAAACGGATAATTTAAATAAATGAAAATATTCTAACAGAAAAAGCTGGCAAAAATATTTTTTATAGCCAATTTGATAAATATTGGGGAGGTCTATGTTCAACAGTAGACATCCTGAGGCTGTTTGTTGATAATGGTGATGATAAATCTTTTATCAACTTTCACAATTCTCAAATTAAAAGACTACAAAATATAATAACACCTAAAATGCTCTTATAGCCTTACAGAGATTTGAATCCTCAAACGCTTCTAACATTGTTATCCACGTGAACCATTTATCAGGTCAGGCGAAAGTGATAAGTGATAGCCAGTTGCCAGCAATATTTCACATCAGTTAAGAAAAACGTATTTTCTATCATTCAAGTACACAACAGCGACCTCTTAAAATATTTTATGCGAACTGTTGACGCGAAATGTGATAGGGTTGCGAGATGGTCGGGATTTGGCCGGATTCTTCCGATTTTATGAATGACAAACTAAAAAAACTCCCGAAAAACAACTTAATTTTATGAAACTATAAATATTATAAGTTTTCCGAATTTTTGTCAAACGAAACTGCCGATCTCACTTTTTCTACCGGCAGCAAAATATGTAACTACAATGATAAATGTTGTTGTTTTTAATATTAAGTTTTTTTACTTTAATTTGCTTTATTTCCTTCCGACTTATAAAAAATGCTTTTTCCCTCGATAAAAGGCTCATTCGATCTGGCAAAGTGGCAACCCTGCATGTGAGTGAATTTAGAATCTGTGAGAGACGAGCTTTATTTAGGATTCCACAGGCGCCCCCTGGTAACAAGGCGAGTTAACTATATCGTCCGTTGACAGCCCTTTGGAAGGGGAAGCACGTGTGAAATCAACATTTTTTGTCAACATTTTCATGAAAATAACGTTTCTTTTAAGTTAGGGAGTTTTTGGATGTGGACTCTGATTTTCCTTTTTTTTTAATTTATTGTTGGATTTTTTATTTCTACCATGGGTCGTTGACATCAGTAACCAATAGCACACCAATAGTTTCAAAACTACTTCTTTAAAAAAACCAATTAGGGACTTCGCAATTAACAGAAATGTAAAATATAAATTTAGCAGGTACCTTTGGAAAAAAAACATTATGTAGGTAGTAGTAGGTACCTAAATCAAATCGATTTTTTGATGAAAAAGTGACGTCATAGTAGCTTGTCCAAATTCCCCTAAGAAAAAATATCTAGTTAGTAACTTTAGGAACTACATTGAGCAAAATAAAATAAATGTTCTTGTAATTAAATAATGGCATCTCTTATCTCTTATCGTGCGTGATGCGTTAATCTGTGTTTTGGCAACGATCACTTGTAATGTAACTAAATGCTAATACGAGTAGGTACTCGTGTTAGCGAATTTGAATGGGAGACACTCATTCAATTTGTAAGATGTTGAATTGATCTCTTATAATCTTACGGCTGGCAGTAATTTTGCTTTTTGCATTTCAGTGGTCACTAAGGGATTTCAACTTGTGGATTTTCCCCTCTTTTATGTTTTACAGACTAAAAACGTTTTGTTGATAGCTATTCTTAAAAATAGGCTTTAAATCTCACCCATTTTAAGAAAACATTTTCTTAAAATGGGTGAGATCAAATTCCACGCGGGCGAAGCCGCGGGCGGAAAGCTAGTAGAATTATAAGTGTGAGTATCTTCGATAAAAATGCCTCCTCTACACGTTCCTAAAATAGGGGCTTATTCTTAATTCACCTTGAAACAAGGAAAACATTTTTTCTCACTTCAGCATCAAAATGTTACCTTCGCTTGTTAAGTCTTAGCCACAAAACAAACATAAGAAACAGCACATTTAAGTTTCCGATTTTCAACCATACAAAATCGCACTAATCTAAAGAAAGAGTTGTGAAAATACGCATGCAAAATAGAATATAAGTGCGTCGAAATACGTAGGTGTTTTAAAGCCACGTGTACTCATAACATTTATAAATGATTTAGATCCCATCGATATAAGTAGAATTATGTTTCACATTTTTCTTTAACCTAAGTATCTCCTAATCCCAAAGTTATTTTTATGGATCCTTTATGTAAGTTACTAAAATAATGCCTTGAAACCAACTTATTTATCTAACTGAAAGGGTAATCATATTTCAGCCTCTTTATCGATTCTCGTTATACCGAACGAGATGGAGGACTGTTGTGGACGCCCTCTGCCCCATCTAGGGGACATAGGACCATAAGTCAAGTAAGTCAAGTATCGATTCTCGTTAAAACTGGACTGGCTGCTTTTCCCTGACTATGGAGTGCAGACAGAATAATCTTCAGTTGAAAATTACTCTGATCGCTGAGCGCTTGTTAATAAATAATTACCAATTTGAGATAGCCGATTTGTTGCCATTATTATTTCGAGCCAAAATACCAAGTATTATATCGATAATAACGCTCTATCCATAGGAAAACAAGGTTTATTATGTAAATAGAGCTGTTCTTTAAATATATTTTTGTTAAGGACATGATTTATAAGATCGTACTTTTGAAAGAAGAAGCAATTTGAAGCCATTTTGTATTATGAAGCATTCTTCCTGACCCAAGTAGGTATATGAAGTCTTAAAATGCCACGGTTTATTGGATACCTAGTTGACACGAGAAATGATAGACATGGTAGAAATAAAACTAAGGAGAGCTAGTCGTAACAAAAACTGAATTTTTAAGCCACTATGAAAGCTAATGTACGATTTTATCAAAATAAAATTCCTCAGAAGACCTAGTGTGGGCCGGCCTCCCACTAGATGGACCGATCTGGTGAAGGTCACGGGAAGTACCTGGCAATTTGAAGCCTGGAAGCGCGGGAAAAGTCATTGTAAAAATCTTTGGGGGCCTTTGTCCAGCTGTGGACGTTATTTGGCTGAAACGAGCGAAGATTCCCCATAGTTTTAAAGCAATAGAAACCTTTGACAAGCACTTTAATCCCCTTTCTTAATACGTAATTAACACTGCTATTACTATACAATAATTAACTTAATAGCTTATCATTCTTTCAGTCTTAATACGGTAAAGCCAGGCACTTACTTCACCGGATTAATGTTAAGACAAACAGTAATAAGGATAATGGATATAATAAATCAATGATTGCTCGTCTATTTGGGTTCATTTCGTCCAATTAGGAAGAGAAAGCAATAAACTAATCGGATACGTAACTTATAGTAACGTGGTTTATCTAGTTTAGGCTCTATCTGTCTCTGTCACTCATGCTGCCATCTCGCTTTGCGAGAGAGAGATGGAAATATGGAAACTTCAGATAACATTAGTTGGGATTGGGAGTAGTAGAATACCTAGTTTAGGGTCTACCTGTCACTGTCATTCATGATAAGTACATCTAGTTAAGCGTGAGAGAGATGGACATATCGACACTTCAGATAGCATAGTAGAGAATAGCGCCTCAGGTGAAAAGTTTGAGCCATGTGACAAAAACTAAGGATATCATAAATTAGTTTTTACAGCAGCTTAAAAGAGTGTAAAAATTTTTACGAACTTCGGAAGTTTACGAGTTTGAACGCGCTGAAAACAATCAATGTACCTACTAAATCACCTACAGAGTTCTGGGAAAAAATTTATGAGCCTAACTCTTTAAAGATTGAAAGTTTTTTAATTTGCCTCACAATCAGTCTGAAGAAGTCGCCATAGGTAATGATACGACTCCACATAAATAAGGCAGTAAAACTCACAGATGGTTTGGTAATATTTGACATTAATTACTACGACGTTGTGAGTGAAACTCAAGTTGTTTGTTAGTTGGAGTTTTGCCACAAGATGACTGATTTTCACAATAGATTTTGAACACATTAACTTTAGTGTTAAGCTCTGACTCATTTGTGGATATTTAGGTAAGTATATCTTTTATTGCATTGCAACCGTGCATAGCATATCTCTTAACAATTTGGTGTAGGCTTATAGCACTTTTCCAAGTAAGTTTGAAGCTAAAATCTGTGTCAAATATAATATTGATTCCTTGAAAACTATTTGGTATGATGAAAGAAATCCCACGCAGTCAAAGCGAACGGAAGCGTATAAATGCGAATGTAGTTCATACAAGCAAATACGCAATATCTTACGATTTCTTACGATGTCTTACGAATACCCGAGCACGAATAGCTTCCTGGAGCAATTTACACTCGCGATCATAAACTGGCGTATAAGTATCCGTTAAATTTTACGTTTGAACTTGAAAGCTTTAAACCGCAATCTACATCTTTACATAGTATAAAACAAAGTTGCTACTCACGCATGGATCTTTAAAACTACGCAACTGATTTACATATTAATTCATAGAGTGATTCATAATGTGAATAATATCAATGTGCATAAGTAGCTAATGTGTACTCGTAATATCCTGGATGCGGGCGGCGAAGGACCGGTCTTTGTGGACATCCTTGGGGGGAGGCCTTTGTCCAGCAGTGGACGTCTTTCGGCTGAAATGAACGAACTCGTAATATAGAAAACAAACTTAGATCTCCAAAAAACGCGACAGAGTCTAATACGCTCTCGTCAATAGATAGAGTGATTCAAGAGAAAGAGCTAAAATATATAATTCACAAAGATTTTGAAGAATGAAGAATATGACGATAATTGTTATTGAAGGGTTTTTCTAAAAGTCAAACTGTCTGTAAGCTTTCTTTGAAAACGCTGTCTTGTTCGTTTGTGTCATAAACAGACCTAAAACTAATGCTGACAAAATAATTTCCGATAGTTTGCAGACTTCATTAAAAACATTAAACGTAAGCCCCAAACAATAATTATTTTAGATTTCGTTTAGTTTCTCGGCAGTTAAAGACTTAAATATTCAATCTATAGGTAACATTATAAAGCTGAATAGTTTGTTTGCTTTAACGTGCTAATAATCTCAGGAACTACTGTTCCAATTCGAAAAAATATTTTTGTATTGAATAGCCCATTTATCGAGGAAGGCTTTAGGCTATAACATCACCATACAGCTAATAAGAAAATAGTTGCAAAAACGGGAAATAATATTAACCATGGACCTATAAAAAAAGTCGGACGGATTCTCATCAACAAAATACTGTGACATTAGGTTACACCAGCTTGCCTGTACGTACAGGCCGGCACGCACACATTCACACCCTGATACACCACTTCGAGTGCAAACTTCACACAGTTGACACATTTAAGCAGCGAAAAAACAACACGAATACGACATGTCTTGTGTGATGAAATTGTGTAAAAACCGTTCTGTTCGAACAAACAAAAATTAAGGAATCACATTTCACAGGCAAAATAATAATCCAATCACTTATTTCCCGACATTAAAATATTGAAATTAATTGAAATCAAACGTCATTCACTCGAAAAAATAATACGTCAAAGACCAGTGTTCTCAGTTATTTACGTGGGAAAATTACCCGAAATATGGGAAATTAATAATAATTTTAGGACTTTTTAGTTATTTAGTACGCATACTATGGAAATAAAATAATTTATCATAATAATTGTGTTTTAATGGGATATATTTTCATAGGCAAATTTGATCCTTCCCAAAAATGTGGAACTGCAAAATTCAAATTTTCTTACATTGATTGCGAGCAAATCCACCAGGGCCTTCGTACGATAGAGGGACGCTATCAGGGCCACTGGAATGCACACATGATGGCTGACTGCTGTTGAATCATTCAGAAGAGCTGTCTGCCTTCAGCATCAGCAAGGAAGTCAAATAAAAGAAAGTTTCTTCAACTTAACAACTTCATAAAATAGGATCATCTCTAAAAAAAGAGTGTTTTTGTACAAAAAGACCCAAGTGTCATATTTTTTTAACCAGAGCTGATACAGATATTTCAATCACAGATTTGAAATCGTCATTAAAAATTGGACTAATATCATGTAACATAACCCAATCATCAGAAATGCTGTTGTGCAGTGTTATTTTTAGGTAGTACAGACGAGAAAATGATAGTAGAACAAACACGGTAGAATGAAGAATATTATTAACGAATTAAGAATTGTATTTAACGGCACAAGTAACAAATAATTAATTAAAATACAATTATATCGAGAGAATTATTCAAATGATGTTAGCACAACGATCGCGGAAGACAGAGTGTGTCATCGATTTTCCAATTCTCTTCAACGGCTATGAGTGAGCGGGGAACGATGAGCGGCGTTGAAGCGAGACGGCAGCATACGTCTCCACGGGTGCGCGAGCGACGCAGGCGTACCGCGGCGGCAGCGCGCATGCGCCGAACGTTTGTTCGGTCAATCGGAGCTGGCCCAATTTCATGAGCGGAAGCGGATTGCTCAGAAATCTAAGGCGGGGGTCCAAGTTAAGATTGTGGCGGATAGTCGCCACA